>NC_052613.1:36247796-36363913 GCF_016545825.1 Eucalyptus grandis
GCCAGAAAGGACTGAATTGGCACAACTTAAAAAGGTTTAAGACCAAATCAGCACAATGACAAAAGGTTTAGGACTTTTTGGCACTTTTCCCAAGATTATGGTGTGGGGACATAGTACGTCGCCAAGAACATGATGATGAGAATGGGGGCAGGGGAAGTCGTTTCAGCATGTGGAAATGATGACTCCTCTTATGCCTATGATCGCTTTTCCTTTGGATGAAACATTACTGATTTTCCGGTGGAAGGTCATCCTCTTGTTAATGTCCAGAGCCAAGGTCATCCTCTTGGCTAAACCTCTTAATACTTCCCATCTCAAGGTCTTCCTCACTACCTACAACATCCCATTTAAGGGCAGATGTTGTTCATTTGGCTACACACTAGTCCAGTTTATTATGGTATGTCGTAGGAATTCTTATGACGAGTATGACAGGAAATTATGGGCGGAATTTTCAGAAACCAACGGAATATAAATGTTGTGTTCTGGCTTTTCCTGTTATTTTCTGCCCCCGTCTTCTCAATATCTTGTTAGTGGGATATAAAGTTCTGAGATTGTTTTCTCTCAACAACATTGTTTTCTGTTGCTGCAGGGAAGATGCTAAGATACAGAGATTATAGTGTACCACTGGCTAAGACTGATTTAGACAAAATTACCCAATTCAAGCATCTTGGGGTAGCTGATGGCAAGTGACTTTGTCAATGGAAATGAAGACAAGAATCCATTCATTCTGTGACCTTCTCATGCAGTAAATGTTGGTGAAGCTATGACAGAGGCCATGTCTCTAAAGCTAGGAGCTGCCTGAGCTGTTGAAGACATGCCACAAGTTCTCCGTGCTCTTTGATTTACTCAATGAAAATTACTAAAGGCGAAATAAGGTGCAGTCCTTATTCCAAGAGATCATGTGGAGACCCAAAGAAACGAGAAATGTGTGCAAGTAAATAAAGAGAAATATTAGGATAGAGTACGGTCATGCAATAAAGTCACAGTTTGACCTCTAGCATCTTGAGAAAGCATTAGCTTCTACATGGAGTTTGGAAAAGTTGCCTCCATATCTTCATGGGTTTAAAAGTGAGACGATTTGATACGAAGAAGCAGGAACAGTATACACATACTTAGGCCCGTTCATCAAAATCCTTCCCTGATTTCAGAGTAAAACCTGTCTGAGTTCGACATTTCCTGATCCGGTTCGTCTTTCATGGAAGCTCAGGTGAGGCTACTGGAATTTTTTATTCTTAGGCTTTTGCTACGGGGAGAAAACCTAGGCAGTTTAGGACTGTTGCCATCCTAAGACGGCAGGCTTACGAGCTGTTCTAGCTTCTAATGGGCGTCTCCCATTCCCCACAAACAAGCCTTTATTAATTGACGTGTGGGATCAATTGCCTAGAGTGCATCTGATTATCGCTGACATTTTCTTTAGTGTGTTGATGGTTGAATTGTGCAATGCGATTGTCTGACAATCATACCAGAGACTTTAAATTGTTCGTGCTTACAAACTGAAACTTGGGTCATTATGCATTTGCAGGTTGCCTTTCACTAAACATTAAACCACGAAACAAGCCCGTTATGAATTTTACTGTCGCAAATCCAACCTCAAAACACAGTTCAGAAAAATTCCTCACGTCTCATGTTGGGAGATAGCTTTTCACAGCCTGCTTCCCAGCCGGGCCGCCACCCACTACTGCAATCACCTCCGATCACCCAGCTGATCTGGTATATATAGAAGGAAGTGAGCAAGTTGCCGGAATTTCAACAGTGAGTTCCCACGTGATGTACGGATTAGAACCCAAACGATAGATGCAAAAGTTTTTAGATTCTCATGTTCAGTGGTGCTTAGAGAGCTTCTCCAATAGGCTAGAGTATTGGTGTCCTGTTAAAGGTGTAAATAACAGAAAGGGAAGGTAATATAGCGGCTCATAGTTTAGCTAAGTTTGCTTTTAAATGTGGATCCCTTTTCTTCGAGAGAGTTTTGCTCTAGTTTTCAACTCGCAGTCGAGTGGGCTTGCATTTGTTCGCGATCATATTAAAGAAAGCCTTACATAACACGATGCTCCCAATCTTGGCGCTGCTGCTGCCTTATATAGCACACCTGTCACAAACAAACAATTCTGCTATCTCATGATGCTGCAAAAATGAGAAAACATAGCACTCAAGCACAAAGAATTCCATAAAATATTAGGATCCTCAACACAAGCGAAAAGATGAACTTATATAAGCCATGCCAATTAACAAATGATTTGCTTTGTAGTTAAAATCTTTCTAAATAAGTAACGCATTCCTTATCTCAATTGAACGAATTTTATCTTCCTAACACCAATCTACTTATGAAGGCTATCTCTTCCATGACTATCTAGAAAGTGGTACACACGTGTGCCAGAATTAACAATTGGGAAGGAGCATACCACTTGTCACCAATGTGGTAAATTAGGCTTATATACCAACACAGCAATTTCCATTTAGGCCTAATTAATGTGCTAATTGGGGTCATTGTACACTTTAAAGCATTCCTTCGGGGTCATTCAATCTGCAAAAAGAGGATTTTTGTAAAAAAATACCTTAGGCGACATTCTAATATTGTTATGCCCCGAACTCCCGAGCGTGCCCATCCCCTCTCTCGGTCGATAATAATTTTACGACTTTCCAGGACTAGTCAGTAACCCTTTGTTTTATTACATGTGGAAGTGGATTAAAATCCCCTAACAGTAATCATCTCGAGATAAAAAAAAAAAAAAAAAAAAAACAGGATATATTCACAACAAACATGCTTTTATTTTCACCGAGTCATGTACAAAGTCTATAACCAAAAGGCCACAAAAACTAGCCTTCAAAAAGAGTTGGTCCTAGCTGACCAACACTTCCATCACTCCTCTCGGCTCTCCAGGTCCTCCACTTGATGACCCGGAAATGTTGTCCCACAACGGGGGGTGATCAGCAAGTTCTAAACTCTCAACCCCAATTAGGAGGGGAAATATGCCGAAGTGTCCTAATCACACAATCACACAATCAATGAGAGCACCTCAAATGCCTTAGATTCACCCTATAGGTCACATAATTTATATCACGACAACATGAGAGCATAAGCAATAAATAAGCTCAATAACTAAAACGCCACACTCAATTAATTATGTATTCTAGTTTTCATCTCGGTATATAACACGGCCTACCTGTTCGACGGTCCATTTTTGCCAACATTGCCGTGCATCGCGTCTCACCCCATTGAGCACAAGACGCTTTCTTTTATCATACGGCTTTCCCAAAGGAGCTTAGGGTCCATAATCAATCAAGCGACCCGCTACCCGTTGTTATGGGTATCCCGACAAAGGATAACGTCCAACTTAACGCAGACCTGACGATTTCTCTTAACCAACACACGATCACTCAAATATGGCCAGAGGCATCGGGCATTGCACTCAAATGCTTCGATTAAAATGGTGAGCCTAGCATTTTTCTTCAGAAATTCACATGAAATTACTCAGGTATTGGGTAACACAATCAATTTGACCTCGAAAAAATTGATATTCTTCCTTTTTAAAATCCAATTATTTCATATAGTATATAAACCATTTTCGGTGTCAAAATTTGACACTCGGGATTTTCTAATAAACATTGAAACTCACAATCTTTGAAATTAAATACCAAAATCCAATAAGCACTCAATTTACATAATTTAAAATTCAATTGCAGAAATTAACCACCATTGCAATCGGCACGAAATTTCCACCAACTATCCCAGACTAATTTCCAGAAAATATTTAATAATTAAATAAATACTGAAATTAATTAAATAAATCAATTTAAATTCTAAAAATACTAACCTAGGCCAAAAATCATTAAATTAATAACCAATACGGACTCGAGAAATTCCCAAACCCTTCTAGATAAATAGTACAATTTATTTATGCCTTAGCTAAACCATGCTAACCACCTAACATGCTAATTAAATAATTACATTTCTAATTTAATCTAACTAACCACCTAATTCCTAATAAAATAAATCTAAAACACCCCTTAAACGTCATTAGCCTACTAAGCGTAATTTAGAGTATAAACTCACCGGTTAATTGCGGAAATCGGTTCACAGTGACAATGGCGCGATGGCGGCGAAATCTAAATTTTCGACGGTGTCGTGACGCTTGGCCGGCCTAAACGGGCCCAACAAATCTCAATCCAATCTGAGATTTTATTTTGAATTGGACTGGGCCTGAAGCGGGCTGACTTCGCGGGCTTGGGCCTCAAAATCGCGGGCTTCTGATTCTGCTGGGCTTCTAAAAGGCGTGGGCTTGCTGCTGGGCCAAGACTTGGACTGCTGGACTTATTTAATGGGCTGAGGACTGCTGACTTTTTGGGCCGAAATTGGGCTGAACAAAAGCCCAAAGGAGCTGCTGAAGTTTTGAGCTGAATCTGAGTTGGGCTTCAATTTGCTGAGCCCACGATCAATGGAAGGCAGTCAGTGCTGTTGCTGGGCCGAGACACACTCAAGCGAAGATGGACTGGAGTGCGTGGGCTTGTTGAAGGATCGGTGGACTGGCGCTCGTAGGGGCTTCACCGGCGTGGCTGAGGAAGACCAAGGAAATACTGACAAGGCGATGAAGACTGCTACCTCGGTGATGCTGCGAAGACACTGGGCTTCTCTGGACGTCGTGGCTGGAGACGCACGAAGCAGCGAAGATGAAGCTGCTCGCGGACGTTGGGCCAGGTGGCGTCGTGGACCATCAATCGTGGAACTTGCGGTCAACAATCCGACCGAGAAGCTGCAGCGTGAGACGGCAGGGGGAGAAAACGAAGACGGAGCAGCTTCGACGGATACTGCTTCAAACGGATGCTGCTTCGATGGGGTTTTGCAGGCGTGGGTAGAGGCGCGGGTCAACGAAGCCAAAGCCGGGAGGGATTTCGGTGGGGTGTTGACCGAGTGAAGTGAGGCGCGGCCATGTGGCGGGTAGAGCTTCGGAGGAAACTCCAAATGAAAGGAACAAAAACCAGAAGACGTGGGGGCAGCTCGCATGGTGAAAGAGAGAGAGAGATCGGTGGGTCGCTAGTCCTTTACCGAACTGAAGAAAACAAAAGGCAGAATAAAAACAAATAAAAAAGGGAAGGGATAAGGAAGAAGGGAACGTGCGAAATGGATTGAGAGAGAGAGCCGTAAAAGAGGATAAGACGAGACCGGTCAAAAAGAAAGGAAAATTGAAGACCAAGCAGAGAGTTGTCGGGTGAGGGAAAGCACGCGCGAGGGAGAGTGAGAGAGGGGAAGACCGAAGGATATGGGGAAAAATTAACAGGATTTCAATATTAACGATCTTACCCCCTCCGGCAACTTCCATTCAATCCAATTTGATCCCCAAAATCCTCGGAGATTTGAAACACGATCCGGCACTTGCTTTCGCACCATAATTCCTCAAATAAATGTTTCGACAATAAAACGGCTATTTTCCCTCAATTCCGAATTCTACTTTATTTTTCTCAACATTCGATTTTCTGAACAAATAAATCTGGTTGATGTCAAATTTGAATTCAGAAAAAACCCAAACAACTTTCATTCATCGATTCTCTTACACCGACGCCAAAAGTCTCTTCAAATTCCCTATCCGAGTTTCCACTCATTCTTCGCATCGTCCGCAACGATTTTTTCCTTAAAAATTCGAACTTGCGAAATTCCTGAAAGGTGAAAATCAGCGTTCCTAGAATGACTCATGACACGACAGGATTTTCGATTTCGAAATCGAATTCCGCTGATTATTTTCACTTCGACACGTTTTTAGCGTGACCTGCAAGACTATCGCAATTTTGAACTTTTTTAATGCAAATGATCCGTGGTCGATTTTCTTCGAGCCACAATGAACCCATTCAACACAATGGTGACTCTCGATTGTCGTGAAAATCTCGATGATTCAAATACGGACATGATAACTAAAACGACAATAAAATCAAACTAAGATCGGTTGATGAGAATTTTTCAATTTAATTGGACCCACGATCGGCCACACATATCATTCGAACCAATCTATATCCGATTTCAAATCGATTTTATCTTTGTCTTGTAATAGCCTCTAAAGATGAGCATGGTTGAGAAGTCGATTATTTGGTCGAATTTGCTAATTTCATTTTAAAAATCTCTTATTGACTTCCAGGATAGTCTAGTTATCTCTTGAGTGGCCAACTTTGAGAAAAACACTATAATCGTGTCAATCTAAAAAACCCAACTTATCCGATTGAAATCGGGACTCAGAAAATCAGATGTCACAAATATAGTGATTATATTCATGACATGAATGATCAATACTTCCACTTGTTTAGGTATCAAATTTCATTGTGATATTAAATATTTTCCATAATTCACCCATTCAGCCTATTTATGTTGATTTCAAAAGCTTTTGGTGATATCATTTTAAAAATAAGAGGAGAATCTTTGTATTGTAAAAGTATAAGTCAAAACTTATTAGCACTAGATCAATATAGATACTTTGGAGAAAAATGATATCGTGAGACAAAATTGTGGCTAAGCATAATAGGTGGATATTCAATAAAATGGAAATTGTAATTGTAAGGGTAACTTTAAAAAGTGAAAGTTAGAAAAATTATACTTTCAGCTTAAATATGTAGATGAAATGAGAGATTGTGAGATAAAAATGGTGGTTATGCCTTTTTTTTTCAAAAAAGTGGGCGTTATTTTAATACGGAAATTGTATTTGTTGGGGGTAATTTCGTATGGCAAAAAATGAAGTAAATGACACTCTAACTTAAATATATGGATGTCCTAAAAATATTCGTCACGATTCATAAGCTCTTTTTTATTTTTATTTTTTGGGTCAAAACAAGTTCTTTTCATTGCTTCAAGTGATTCGGGAATTACAGCCTAGTTGGGCCTTCGAATATAAAAGGTCCCATAAAACTTGAGGAGGATTAGTTGTCGAATTACAGCCCACGAGCTCTCTTTTTACGCATGCTTCGTTTTCTAGTAGAGTAGCACGTCTCACTATCACAAGCAGCTAAAAGCAAACTGCATTGTTTCAAATTATTTTTGTGATCGTCGTTTAATAATTTTAGAGAGGTTTGTCAAGTATGATTTCCGGATACCATCTAATTGAGAACTTGATTAGCATTTTCCCCCATCGAGAATTTGATTAATTAGACTACCAATAGTTTTGAACCTAAGTTAAGAACAGAGTGTTAAGTATAAAAATTAAGAACAAATGAGAGATGTAGATCCCCATTGTGAATCACATTCAATCTTACCCCATCCAGTATAACAATTTTAAAGAAATGAAAAGGACTTCAAAGATATAACCTTTGATATTGGAACTTTGAAAGTATATGGTGACATTTTAATTATATTCTAATTATCAAGCCACCTTTCCAAAGTCACTATCTAAACTACCTAACTTCTATGGCTGTGTGTGGTTATCTAAATAAATTGATTTTTGATAAAATAGCATTTGATTGAAGTGAAAAATCCTAGTGATTTTCTCATGTTCAATTTTGTGTTTGAATGATGATAGATCTTGCAATGCCCTATATCACGTCAAGAATGCAATTAGAATGTTCAAGTCTAGAGTATCAAACCAATCGGTAGTCAAAATGTCGATTTGTCGCACTATTATCACTAATGTTAGCCAGCGCTTTCTATTTCTAGATATGATTTAGCTAGATGATTTTGAGAATGGCTAACAAGATTGATCCATCAAGTAATTTATCAGATTATAGATATACCTTTAAACAAAAAGTGTCATGTAAAATATATTAAGAAAAGTCTGACATGCATGACATTCCAATCTATACTTTTTTATAAGAGAAAAAGTCACTAAAACATTAAACTTTATCTAATGTGATAAAGATACCCAAAACCCTTTTTTCATGACATAAAAATTCAAAATTTGCGAGACACATTTACTCGAAATTCTTTCATAACACAAAAAAATCTCAAATTTATACTCGTGACACATTCATCCCAAATTACAAGTATAAGATATTTTCATTTTTTCACATTTTAAATTTTTTTTTTCTTTTTGTTTTTTTTTTCTTCTCTCTCTTTCCTCCGCCAGCCATGGTAGGGAAGCCGGATAGATGCCCTCACCGGATGCCGACGAGGGTGGCCTCGCCTGTCCGGCTTCCCTTCGCCAACCACGGAGGGAGGGAAGAAAGAAAAGGGAAAAAAAGGCAAAAAAATAGAAAAGGAAACCAAAAAGACAAAAAAATATATCATTAAATTAAAAGACGAAAATAACTTTCATGAACAAAATTTGTTTTCGTCATAAAAATATTTAAATTAAATTTATCACATTAGACAAAGTATAATATTTTTTATGGCTCTTTTTCCTTTTTATAATTTTGCAAGATTCATTGATCATTTAAAGAGCTACACAATAAGACATCTTTCGTTGGAGAAAGCGGAGGACCACGTTATACACAACCGTTGCCTTTCATAGATTTTTTTTTTTTTTTTTGCCGGTCCTACTCTATCTCTACTCTAACGCCGCTTAAAACTTTTGGCCCTACCTCCTCGGGGGTGTGCGCTGAACTCACTCCGAAACCAAATCGCTTCCACTCCAAACCCTCCTGAGAAAGTGTAGATTCAAACCCTTCACCTCCATTTTTCATATTGGAAATGTGGCCATTGGGCAAACCCCAGTGGTTCTTTCCTAGAGTTAGGGCATAGAGTTAGGATGGAGCATAGGTAGGGGTAGAGCAGAGCATTAATGGCCAAATTGCAACTACTTTCATTGATGATGTTTGGGAGATCCAATCCTTTTCCGAAGATGCTGGTGAGATGAATGAACGGCCACTGCCCCAATTTCGACCTAAGGCACAAAAAGGTCTAACGCATTGAGTTGGAGATTTTAGTTGGGAACTTATACTGACATTGACCAACGGCTAATGCACATTACCGTTGCTACATGGCTGGTCCTCAAATCCTCCACCGGCGGTTTTTCTTTTCTCTCTCGCCGACGACTCCTCAAGCTCCTTCAGTCGCTTGAGCTGGCCGCACCACTGCGGCGTCCATTCAACTTTTGACAGCTTGGCCGGAGA
This sequence comes from Eucalyptus grandis, assembly GCF_016545825.1. Lineage (NCBI taxonomy): Eukaryota > Viridiplantae > Streptophyta > Magnoliopsida > Myrtales > Myrtaceae > Eucalyptus > Eucalyptus grandis. The sequence goes on from NC_052613.1 coordinate 36,256,812, forward strand.
TAAACGCTGTAGGGATGGGAGGGGTTGCTTCCATGTAGTAGTACATCAGGACACGTGTGGCAACAGTTAACCATGGTGGTGGAGTCCAGTTCCGTTATGGCGGTACAACTCCACGCACGGGCAAAGCTAAGATTTAGGTCTCAGTCATAGCTGAGGGACCCAACTCAACGCTAATATTAAAGAGGATGAGGGGAGATCTTGTTTCCATAGGGAGAGATAGAGAGCGAGGGTATGAGATGAAAAACCATGTATATTTATATATGGATTAATACAACGAAAAAATCAAAATTAAAATACTTATGATATTAAACACTTGATATTAATACATTTGTGATGGATTTACTCTCTATTAGTTTTCGTTTGATTTCACAAGTTAGTATACCCGTGACAAACAAATGGTAAAATCCGTGCCATCCAACTCAACAATTTGAAACTAAAATTTAACGAACACTAATAAAAGGTGAATTTGTCATAAGTATATTAATCTAGAATTTTTCATGATATTAACCCTTTATGTATCAAGTTGCAAATATGTACAAATTAGTTTTACAAAAGAACAGCAACAAATATTCTAAGAAAAGCAATCTCTTAGTTCGGTAACTCAAAAAAAAAAAAAAAAAAAAAGAGTCGGTAACAAAAATGGCTTTAATCAATTGTAAAATATTCATACCCATATAATCCAGAATTTAGTCATCGTGCATGTATAAATATTGAATCGCCACGAACGTAATTTTTTCTTTTGGGGGGCTTGGCTGTGCACATAATAGAAATTCTGACTAAAAAAGTACATAATATATATTTCATATGTTGCTTTGTCATTCAAACTTTATAATATAAACAGGTAATACATGATAAAATTATAAGATATTACTGAACTAAAGAAATTAAAAAAAAAAATCCCCCCATGGAGTTGTTCATACCTCTGCCGCATCCATCTAACTTTTGACCGCTTTGCCTGAGACAAACACTCTTAAAGAAGGGACGGGCAAGATTTCCTCCATGTTGGTACATCAGAACAGGCTTTAGCAATAGTTACCATGGGGGAGTCAAGTTGCTTTTTGGCCTTTGGTCACTAGACATTATTAAAGCTTCGTATCATGTCGACCTCGCTGCTGTAGAGGGCAGTATGATTCTTGATAGTTGAGGGACCCAAATCAATCGTCAATCATACTGCCTTGTCCGTCCTTAAGACTTCATACATGTGACCACCAATATTGAGAAGGATACGGAGAGATCTTGTTTCGCAAGGGTAAGAGAGAGAGACTCAACTTTTGACAGGCGACTTCTCAAAGCTCCTTCAGTTGTTTCATATCAGTCATATTGAGCTGATCACATCACACAACTGCTGCATCCATTCAACTTTTGACCGCTTAGTAGGAGTGATCGGGTTCAGGGTTGATAGGGTCTAGACCTGGATCTTGTACCCAACCCTGTTATAGCCGATTTTTTTTTTTTTTGAGTTCTGTACCCGACCCTATTTGCATTGGATCCTGTTCCCGACCCACCCTATTTTTCTGGTCTGAGAATAGGGTTAACCCTATTTATATTTAAACATGTTTTGCATAAAAATTGTTATACAACACTCATCTGTAAAATAAAGCGTTTACAATCTTGATCAGTATAAGCACATCCACACCGATAAATAGTCCCTAATTTTAGCCAACCTTTTCCCCTCTCGACTTCCCATTATTATCCTCAAATTTAAAGGCAACATTAAAGTTGATTTGCTCCTGACGGTTGAGCTTATGGGTGAGTCTTACTTATATGATGGTTCCAAGTGAAAGCATTTAAGGTGACAAGACAAAAGACAACCCTAAAATGAAGAAATGTCAACTAGATCCAGCGCAGCGCAGCACTAAGTAATCAGATATTATATAAATAAAAACTATTGATTATAATAACCATTGCCCACGAATGAGAATATCCCATATTGTTATCCTCAAATTTAAAGGCAACATTAAAGTTGATTTGCTCCCGACGGTTGAGCTTATGGGTGAGTCTTACTTATATGATGGTTCCAAGTGGAAGCATTTAAGGTGACAAGACAAAAGACAACCCTAAAATGAAGAAATGTCAACCGATCCAGCGCATCACTAAGTAATCAGATATTATATAAATAAAAACTATTGATTATAATAACCATTGCCACCGAATGAGAATATCCCAAATTGTTATCCTCAAATTTAAAGGCAACATTAAAGTTGATTTTCTCCGACGGTTGAGCTTATGGGTGAGTCTTACTTATATGATGGTTCCAAGTGGAAGCATTTAAGGTGACAAGACAAAAACAACCCTAAATGAAGAAATGTCAACCAGATCCAGCGCAACACTAAGTAATCAGATATTATATAAATAAAAAACTATTGATTATAATAACCATTGCCCATCGAATGAGAATATCCCATATTGTTATCCTCAAATTTAAAGGCAACATTAAAGTTGATTTGCTCTGACGGTTGAGCTTATGGGTGAGTCTTACTTATATGATGGTTCCAAGTGGAAGCATTTAAGGTGACAAGACAAAAGACAACCCTAAAATGAAGAAATGTCAACCAGATCCAGCGCAGCACTAAGTAATCAGATATTATATAAATAAAAACTATTGATTATAATAACCATTGCCCATTGAATGAGAATATCTAAAGGTGCCCTGCCTTATCATCACCTTAGTAGTTCACTTTCCACAACGGATTAGCATGGTCCAAGGAGATTTTACGTGATAGAACAAGATGATGAAACCCATTTGCCAATATCATGTTCAATCAACAAAAGTTAATTTAAGCCATGTATCATTCAAAGCTCTTGGAAAATTTCTGCATAATTATCTCAAATAAAGAAGCTAGTAAATACAGAAATGAAAGATGAGTTCATAAATGTATTCCCTCACATTATAGAACTAAATAAGTTTTTCCCTCATATATAAAAGTTAAAAGTGAAACCAATAAAACAAGAAATAACAATTGACTACCTATTTCAATTTTCATCCCTTTCAAACACTAAACTAATCAAGTTTATTCATAGATATAAATTTGAATAATGCAGAATATGATAATAGTCAAATATAGTGAATTTGCCACTCAGGCACATGTACATTGTCTAGCGTGTCAAAGGATTTGTCAATAGGATGAACAATGGCAATTTCTCATTACTTATGAAACTTACAATAGGGCCTTGCCAAGGAGGTCCTGAATCCGCAATGGTCGAACAACCACTAGCACAAAATCCTGAAAAGAGAGTTTGTAATCACTTAATGCCATAAGGAGGAGGAAAATAATGATAATTGATCCAGAAACAATATGCATAAACACTTACCAGTAGTTTCATTTCCAATGAGGATATCGGCCATCTTAAACTGTCAATTGAAAAAAGAATCAATTAAATAGACACTTAAATGCAATGCCCGAAGTATGGACAAAAAACCTATTAGGTCTTGGTAGCCAACCTACCAGTAGCCTTTCTGACTCACGGGAACATATGTATGCTCTACCTTATGGCTTATATCGAGATCTTATTTCCAAAGGGGAGATGGAAGACTCGTTGCAATGGAGGCTTGGGTGGGGCAACCCACGATTTTTGTTAGGATACACTCGGTGCGTGTTTGCACTATTGAAACAATAGTCATTTCTTTTTGCATGTTTTGCTAATTTGGTTCTTCAGTTATTGAAGTTAGTGGAGTTAGTTGTCCTAATTTTTAGGTGTTAGTGGAGTAAGTACTTTATGCAGAACATGAGTAGTTATAGGTTTTCTTTTTAGTGGTATTTTACGTTATGTATTCGTCTTTTATAAAAAGACTTCGTTGTTCCGAATGAAAGAGGAAGTTTCAACCTTATCTCTCCTCCCCTTTTAGCTTTTCAACGGTGATATTAGAGCTTGAAAAGAAGTGTGAGAGAGTTTTTTTTTTTTTTTTTTTTAAATACTGATAAAGAAGTTTTAGAGGTGTAAGATACGCTCGTGAGATAATTGCAGTAGCAATATTTCCAATGGCCACCGACAATTTTGTTCAACCATCAATTCCATGCTTTGATGGTTATTATGACCACTGGAGCATGCTAATGGAGAATTTTTTACGGTCAAAGAAGTATTGGTCGGTTGTCGAATCTGGAATTCAAGAGCCACCGGGCATGACTTTGACAGATTCCAGTAAAAGCATAATTGGAAGCTAGAAAGTTGAAGGACCTAAAGGCAAAAAATTATTTTTTTCAGACTATTGATCGTCCCATCTTGAGACTATTCTTTGCAACGAAACTTCCAAGAATATTTGGGATTCTATGAAGAAGAAATATCAAGGCTTTGTTAGGGTGAAGCGTGTATAGCTTCAAGCCATGAGAAGAGATTTTGAGACATTAGCAATGAAGGATGGAGAATTTGTCACTACTTATTATGCCAGAACAATGGAGATTAGCAACAAGATGCGATTCCATGGCGAGAAGATAGACGGCGTTCACCATTGTGGAGAAGATTTTGCGTTCCTTGACACCAAAATTTAATTATATTGTCTGCTCAATTGAAGAGTCAAAAGACATAGATGCGCTCTCTCTTGATGAATTGCAAAGCTCCTTATTGGTTCATGAACGAAGATGAACAGAAGTTTAACAAAGAGAGAAGCAAGTATTGAAGGCTTCACCAATACTCATTCCAACAATTTCAGAGGAAGGGGTAGAGGTAGAGGTAGAGGAAGGAAGATCGAAGAAATAGAGTTATTGGTAGGAATTTTAAAGCCAATAATGACCAATTTCAAGGCAAAGGCGGAAGAGGACGGATCCTAACAAATCTAAGGTAGAATGTTTTAGATGTCATAAATTTGGTCATTATGCATCTGAATGTTATACTAGCCGCCTAATAATAAAGAAAAGGCATAAAGTTCAAATTTTGTAGAAGAAAATGAAGTAGAAACATTGTTGATGGCTGTTCAAGATGAAAAGAAGCGCGACTCAAATATTTGATATGTGGATAGAAGTTGCAGATAACCACATGAGTGGAAGTAAGTCTTTTTTTTCTTATCTAAATGAAGATTTTCATTCATTGTGAGTTTTGGAGATCATTCTACGGTGAAAGTGATGGGAAAATGTGATATTAAGATAAGAACCAAGAATGGTTTTGTGGAAACGATCTCTAATGTGTTGTATATTCCTGACCTGAAAAGTAACCTATTGAGTGTTGGTCAATTACAAGAAAATGGTTATGTAATCACCATTCAGAGGTGCTTATGAAATTTATGATTCTATTAGAGGTGCTATTGCAGTTGTTCCTATGAGTTCAAATAGATTGTTTCCATTAAATATTAAAATATTCAATCTTGTTTGATGGCTGAAAAGAAAGATCCTTCATGGCTGTGGCATTTTCGTTATGGTCACTTAAGTTTTGGTGGATTGAAGACCCTCCAATAGAAAAACATGGTGACAATTCTTCCCTCAAATTATTATTCCTTCCCAAGCTCCGTTAAGAATGTGTTGTTGGCAAACAACATTGTTCTCAATTTTCAAAAAGAAGTCATGGATAGCAAATGATGTTTATTCAACATTTGCGGTCCTATAAACCCATCTTCTAATGGAGGTAAAAGATACTTAATTACCTTCATTAATGATTTTTGTAGAAAAACTTGGGTTTACTTTTTACAAGAAAAATCAGAAACTTTCTCCACATTTAAAAGCTTCAAAGCTCGTGTGGAAAATGAAGCAGGAAAGACCATTAAGGCCCTTTGAACAGATCGTGGTGGTGAATATTGCTAAAAAGAATTTAAAGCTTTTTGTGCAAAGCATGGAATTTGAAGAGAGCTTACTGCTGTATATACACCACAACAAAATGGTGTATCTGAGAGGAAAAATAGAACTATTCTCCACATGGTGAAAAACTTATTGGCAAGAGAAAGAGTTTCAAAGACTTTTTGGCCAAAAGCAGTAAATTGGAATATTCATGTTTTGAATAGAAATCTAACTTTTGATGTTCAAAATATGACACGAGAAGAGGCTTGGAGTGGGAGAAAACTGGTTGTAGATCACTTCAGAATCTTTGGATGCATCGCATATGCCCATGTCTTGAATGAGAAAAGGAAGAAACTTGATGACAAGACTGAAAAATGTGTCTTTTTCTTAGTGTAAGTGAAGTATCCAAAGCATATAAATTATTCAATCCACTAACAAAGAAGATTGTGACTAGTAGGGATGTTATTTTTTATGAAGAGAACACTTGTGATTGAAATAGGCAGCAGCCTACCCAAATTCTTTACGATAATGATGCTGAATAGGAGCAAATTTCAGCACCTTGTATGCCTAATAATTCATTAAATATGACTTCTACAGCTGTTGGAATTTCGCCAATAGACGCTGAAGTCAATGAAGAAGAAGCTCAATCTCTTCGCCGTGTTAGACGTGGGCTTGCTTGGATGGAAGACTATGAGGTAACTAGAATTGGAGATTCAATTACTCATTTTGCCTTGTTTCAAACTATGATCTTACAACTTTTGAGAATGCTGTAAAAAAAATGGTGAAAAGCGATGGATAATGAAATTAATTCCATAGAAAGAAATGATACTTTGGAGTTATCTGATCTTTCAGATGGACAAAAAACCATTGGTGTAAAGTGGGTCTTTAAAACAAAACTAAAAGAAAATGGTGAAGTTGACAAATATAAAGCACATTTGGTAGCCAAGGGATACAAGCAGCAATATGGGATTGACTATGCAGAATTTTTTTCTCCGATTTGCGAGACATGACATGATCGATTGGTGGTTGCATTGGCGGCACAAAAATTCTTGGCCTATTTTCCAACTAGATACCATATTGACATTATTGCATAGGTACTTGGAGGAATAGGTATTTATCAAGCAACCCCCTGGTTATGTTAATATTGGAAATGAGCATAAAATTTATAGATTGAAGAAAACTCTTTATGGGCTAAAACAAGCCCATCGGGTTTGGTATAGTCGTATTGAAACTTATTTTCTTAAAGTTGGTTTTCAAAATGTCCTTATGAGCATACGCTTTTTGTCAATATTGGAGATAAAGAGAAAATACTCATTGTTTGCTTGTATGTTGACGATCTTATATTTACTGGAAGTTGTGATGATATGTTTGAAGAATTTAAGAAATCTATAATGGATGAGTTTGAAATGTCTGATCTTAGTATGATATATTACTTCCTTGGCATAGAAGTGGTACAACCGGATGATAGAATCTTTATTTCTCAAAAGAAATATGTGGGAGAAATTTTGGACAAGTTTAGATGAAGGATTGTAATCCTATAAACACTTTAGTTGAGTTTGGCTTAAAGCTATTCAAAGATCATGAAGGGAGAAAAGCTGATAGCATACTTTACAAACAAATTGTGGACAGTTTGATGTATCTAACTACAACAAGACCAAACATAATATATTATGTGAGTTTAATAAGTAGATATATGGAGAATCCTACAGAAATGCATTTGTTAACTGCCAAGAGAATCTTTCGTTACTTGCAAGGAACTAGAGATTTTGGGTTATTTTACAATAAGGGTGAAAAGTTATTGGAAATTGTGATGAAATGTTTGAAGAATTCAAGAAATCTATAATGAATGAGTTTGAAATGTCCGATCTTGGTATGATGCATTACTTCGTTGGTATAAAAGTGGTACAATCAGATGATGGGATCTTTATTTCTCAAAAGAAATATGTGGGAGAATTTTTGATAGGTTTTAGATGAAGGATTGTAATCCAGTAAACACTCCATTGAGTTTGACTTAAAGCTATTTAAAGATCATGAAGGAGGAAGGTTGACGGTACACTTTACAAACAAATTGTAGGCAGTTTGATGTATCTAATTGCAACAAGACCGGACATAATGTATTATGTGAGTTCAATCAGTAGATATATGGAAAATCCTATAGAAATGCATTTGTTAGCTGCCAAGAGAATCCTTCGTTACTTGCAAGGAACTATAGACTTTGGGTTATTTTACAAGAATGGTGAAAAGTCCAATTTGTTAGGATTGACTGATAGTAACTATGCAGGAGATCAAGATGATAGGAGGAGCACTTCGAGTTATGCTTTTATGTTTGAGACATGTGCTATTTCGTGGTCATTTAATAAGCAGCCAATTGTCACATTGTCAAGTACATAAGCTGAATTTGTTGCTGCAACAGCCAGTACTTGTCAAGCTATTTGGCTAAGAAGAATTCTTGAGGAGCTGCAATTCAAATAACCAAGAGCTACTAAAATTTTTTGTGACAACAACTCAACAATCAAACTCTCCAAAAATCATGTGCTACATGGAAGAAGCAAGCACATTGATGTGAAGTTTTATTTCTTGAGAGATCTTAACAATGATGGAACAATTGATCTAATTTAATGCAGGAGTGAAGATCAAGTTGTTGATATATTCACCAAGGCCCTCAAGATGAAGTCATTTGTGAAGCTCAGAAGGTTACTAGGTGTTTGCATGTTGAAAAACAGTCAAGACTTTAAACTGAATGTTAGTAAACATCAGTTTAAGGGAGGGATTGTTGAAATAATAGTTATTTCTTTTTGCAAGTTTTGCTAATTTGGTTCTTCGATTATTGAAGTTAGTGGAGTCGGTTGTCATAGTTTTTAGGTGTTAGCGGAGTAAGTGCTTTTATACAGAACATGGATAATTATGGGTTCTATTTTAGTGATGTTTTATGTTATGTATTTGTCTTTTGTAAAAGACTTCGTTGTTTTGAATGAAAGAGGAAGTTTCAGCCTCATCTCTCCTCTCCTTTAGCTTTTCTACATGCGCAACCATATATATTTATATATAGAGTCCCAATTCTGTAGAAACTATCTTGCAAATAATAGCAACAAATATTCTTAAACAAGTGACCTTGTGATTCGGTAATAAAAATGGTTTTAATCGATGGTAAAACATACCCCATGTAATCCAAAATCAAGTCATTGTGCACATTATAAATATTGTAGCCCCGAATGGAAGCTTTTATTTATTTATTTATGCTGATTGTGCACATAATAGAAAGAATAATGATGAGGTGACGGCACCGTTACTCCTTGGAGAGTAACGTTGCTCCCAACCACAAACTTAGATTAAAAAATAAATTAAATAAATAAGAAAATAGAAAAATCCTAAGGAATTGAAGAGAGTTTTATTGAAAGCATTATCAACATGAAATAATTTACATTTCATGTAGAAAGACCAGTCCAAACATTTTTATTATAAGACAAATAAATTAGAATTTCTATTGACAACATCACTATTTAAAACATTCTTCACACTTGCAGTCATGAAAAATTATATTCATCATTTAACAAAATTGAAACAATTACCAAAATTAGCCCTTGAATATTTATTTATACAACTTAAAACACTGATAAATTCAACTTGAGCCAAAGCAATCCAAGTCAACTCAAAGATCATTTTGTAACTATCCAAAATTGAAATTTATTTTAAAATGTATAGTATATTGAATTTGTTTGATTAAATTTTTTGCCTCACTTCACTTTTTTATATTTTGTATAGCCCAACTTTTTCATCATGCTAGTCAAATTTCAATTTAACACATCTTAACTAGATAAGTATATATTGTGTCTACATTCAACAACACAATGAGACTGATTGTAGTATACATAATTTTTCACTTATTCGATAATGTCTTGGAATGTAATTAAATTAGTGAAATACACATGTGGATTACTAAGATGACTTTCTTTATATCAATAATATGTGAAAATATTGTTGCAAGTACACTATGAAGAATTGAGTTTTACATTTAAATAGTTAATCAAAGCTGTTAAAAAAAAAGTTCACAGGCATAAGTATATTTCCCTTTCGTTAATTTTTATTGACTATTTGAAAAAAAAAAAAAAAAAAAAAACTGTCCAAATTCTGAGAAAATTTTGTCCACGTTCTTTCTGAAATGTGTGTGGTTGAAAAGGCACCGTTACTCATGGAGAATAACTGTGCTGTCAGCCCAGCAACGTCCTAATAGAAATTGTAGCTCAAAGAGTATGTATTCCTTATGTAGCTTTGGCATTCATTTTACTAAAAAAGTAATACAGGATAAAATTATGCAATATTAATGAACGAAATAATTTTAAAAAATCTCTCCACCCTACATAAAAACATCTCCATGCACCATTGTAGAGGATAAAGAGGTTGTCTCGTTCATCCACTTTGTCCCTTTATGCAAATCATCTCTACTTCCTCAATTCTTATAATAGCTCGATGGGCAAAATTTTATTTATATATGGAATGAGGAAAAGCAAAACAGATTTGAATGCAAAAAAAGGACGAAGGAGGGAGAGCCTCGACAAGCAATCAATGGAGAAAGAAACACCAGGAACTTTTTACAGGAATACGTAATTATCAACGGCCGAGATTTAATACCTGTCATCCAGCAATTTAGAACCTTAATAAAGACCCAAACATGAGGAAGAAAGAGGAGATAGGTAGGGACCATGGAACTCTGTAGCCTAACCTTCGTTAATGCCTTAACTAAACAGCTTCTTGTCTGCCGTGATGAGGTTTTGGATGATGAGGTTTTAGTCTTAAACCAGCTTCTTGTCTGCCATTATTAGGAGAAGGAACGGAAAGAACAACAATAGAGATGGATGGGCATTACGTAACATTTATGCACACTATAACACTAGGACATGTAAGTATATATTAAATTCCACCTATCTAAACGGCAAGTGGGCATATTGAAGTTAGGTTGCTCCTCTTTAAATGGGATAAAACAATAAACATGTATATTTTTTGACCAAGGAAGCTTTGCTATGATATAATCTATAATATAATCATTTTTTTTTTTTTTGGTGATCGAGGATCCGCTGAAACCCTTGTCAGTTTATGCCGATTTGGGGTCTCACGGGCCTCAACGATGGAGGCCCAATAGCGACTATACCTCGGGGGAAACTGGTTTAGCAACCCATCGCCGAGGCCCCCGCTTTTGTCGCTAACAACGTAGGGTTTGAACCCTTAACCTTCTTCGCTAGAGGAGAGATCTCAACCAATTATGCTGCCCATGGGTGGGTTATGATATAATCATTGTTGCTTGGTAAAAGGGGAAAAACAAATTGAAGCTTGAAGGTTTGCAATTCAATTTGATCCATAACCACCCGGTTTTCTTGTCCATCTAATATAATCTGATTATATATTCTTGGTAGAGCATATCTAGGTGATAATGGCAGAATTGAAGAGAAACTAACAATTTTAAAAAAAAAAAAATTTATCATCATTTAAAAATAAATTTTTTTATAGAGTGTTTTTGGACACTCATTGAGCAATCGACGGCGAAAATTTTGCAGCTTTCAATGTATGGGCTCGTGTTGCGCAGAATAGTAGTTGGGACCCATATGATCAGTGTTTAATGATGATACATTTACATAGATTAAGTTTACATAACAACTGCTCCACGATTTGATAACGGGATGGGTTCATGTGACTACATCAACGAAACCATGATGCCATATGAGCTATGTGATGTATGGTGATGGCGGATGGGTGCATTTGTGAATTATGTGATGGGAGTGGTGAGAGAGAACTGATGAACAACAATAAAGTAGAAGTTTCGGGGTTGGGTTGGATACAGGCCCACTTCGAACTTTTGGTGGCTCTAAAGATAAGTGTTGCAAAAATCCTAAAATTTATTACGAAAATACAATTAAGTTCTAAAATTTGCAAAAAATATAATTAAGTACTAAAACTGGTTAAGATATTTCAATCAAGTCTTAAACTCAACGCCGTCAAATTTCCTAACGGAATTTTTTTTTAACTATTCGCCATGTAAGAGAGAGAAATGATTAAAAAAGCCACGTCTCGTGCCACGTCAGCTTTTATGTTAGGAAATTTGACAGTGTTGATTTTAGGACTCGATTGAAATATTTTGACAAATTTTAGGACTTTATTGTACTTTTGCAGGTTTTAGGACTTAATTATATTTTCTTGACAAAGTTTTAGGACTTCTCCAAGCACTTATCCCTGGCTTTAATGATTCCAAGACTTTGGTCCCATTTCCGACCAACTTGCTTAAGAGAAATTGAGGCAACATAAATGAAATTAAATCAAATGAGACGCGATGAAATGCAATGGCAGCTTCTTCCGATAAAAGAAAAGAGCACTTTACTGCTTAATAAGTCCATTGATTCACTCTATCATTTGATGCTGTTGTCCTAGACGGAAGAACGTCTATTTCCTCTCCGCTCTATACACTTCGTGTCAACCCTTCAGGACACTCTTGTTTAGTCCTCTGCTGCTCACAAACCAAGCCATGCCCATCGCGGAGCTCTTTCTTGTGCCTTTCTTCAGGTGTTGTTCGATAGGTTGACCTCTGTCGAGCTTCTCAACTTTGCCCGGCGCGAGGGAATTGATACGCGGTTGAAGGACTGGGAGCAGATGCTGAAGAGTATCCAAAAGGTGCTGGATGATGCAGAAGATAAGCAACTCACCGACCAAGCCTGGGTGAAGTTGTGGCTAGAAGATCTTAGAAACTTGGCCTACGACATTGAAGACTTGCTTGATGAGCTCGTCATAGAATCTGTTGAAAGCAAGTCAAGACAGGACCCAGCACTAGCAAGGCACATTCCCTTCTTCCCAGTTGTTGCTTCAAATTGAGCCAGAGAGAATTCACATTCAACCACGAAATGAGATCCAAGATAGAAGAGATGGATGCCACATTACGGGAGATCACGAAGAGAAAAGATAATCTGAGCCCCATAGAGAATAACGGAAGCAATCAACAAACCACTTACCAGGTAAGCCAATTCCAACAACACATTTGACTGAAAATTGTTTTGTTGGGAGGGAGGATAAAATAATGGAGATTCTCAAATTGCTAACCGGAGAAGAAGACGATAGACCATGTACAGATATAAAAGTAATTCCCATAGTAGGGATGCCGGGTCTTGGGAAGACGGCTTTGGCTCAGCAAGTCTTCAATGATGCTAGAGTCACCAACTATTTTGATGCAAAGGCATGGGTTTGTGTTTCCGATGATTTTAACACGCTTGCTATTACAAAGAGTATCCTACAAAAAATAAGTTGCTCTTTGTCTTGTGACAATAAGGACCTGGATTGGCTTCAAGATGAGCTCAAACGAAACCTTTCGGGAAGAAGTTTCTTGTTGTTTAGATGATGTTTGGAATGAGAGCTATAAAAAAAAAATGGATTGACTTCTTGAAACCTTTTCAATCGGGGAGTGAAGGGAAGCAAAATCATCATCACGACCCGTAACTTCCTAGTTGCTAAAATAGCCGGTGCTAGACCCTATACCCTTGAAGAGTTGTCACAAGATGCTTGCGTGACTCTGTTTGCTTTTCATGCTTTTGGAGTCGGAAATTTTGATGATTATCCTTATCTTAAAGAATTAGGTCTCCAAATAGTGAAAAAATGCAAAGGGTTGCCATTAGTTGTGAAGACATTGGCTGGATTGCTACGCACTAAAGTTAGTTCCCATGAATGGCAAGCTATATTGGACAGCAAGATTTGGGATCTACCAAAAAAAAGAAATGACGTTCTTCCGGCTTTAAAACTTAGCTACCTCGATCTTCCTTCTAATCTGAGGAGATGTTTTGCTTACTGTGCTATATTTCCCAAAGACTATGAAATTCAGCGGGACGAGTTGATTCACTGGTGGATTGCGGACGGCTTCGTGAATGAAAAAAAAGCAAAGAATCAATGGAATGTAGGTTTGAATTATTTCAATGAGCTAGTAAATAGATCGTTATTTCAAAAGTCGAGTAGCAATGAATCACGATTCCTAATGCATGATCTTGTGAATGACTTGGCAAAGCTAGTTGCAGGTGCACCCCATTATTGTTCAGAGGAATTTGAGTTTGATGTATCTTTAGTTCGTCATGCCTCATTCCTTCCAAGTGATAACATTGTGCCAGAAAGACTCAAGATATATCGTCGGATGCAGAAACTTAGGAGCTTTATATCGTTAAATAAGACATATCATTTTTCCCGTGTGTCCCGAAAGTGCTATGTGACTTGTTGTCCGAATTCAAGTACTTGAGGGTGCTTTCATTGAATTACTATGTCATCAACGAGTCCCGGATTGCATAGGCAAATTGAGGCACCTAAGGCACCTTAATCTGTCACATACTCATATTAGAACGCTTCCAAAGTCAATTGTTGCATTGCACAACCTAGAAGCTTTGATGTTGCAGGGCTGTGAATACCTCATTGAATTACCTAAAGGTATGGAAAAATTGATCAATCTAAGATTTCTTGACATTACCAACACAAGAAGCCTAGAAAAGATGCCATTGTATGTAGGTAATTTGGTGGGTCTTGAGATGTTGTCGAAGTTCATAGTGGAAACAGGAAATGGGTCGAGGTTGAAGGAGTTAAAAAACCTGGAGAACCTTAGAGGGGAATTGTGCATCTCTGATTTGCATAAGGTCCAAGAAGTCGAGGATGCCAACGATGCCAATTTATGCATGAAGAAGGGAATATGCCGGTTGACCATGCAATGGAGTATAAATTTTGAAATTTCCCGAAATATAGATCTTGAAGGACAGGTCCTTAACTCTCTTCGCCCTCACCAAAACCTTGAAGATCTCACAATATCCTATTATGGTGGCCTAGAATTCCCGTCATGGTTAGCAAGTCCCTCATATGTTAACCTTGTGTGTTTACATTTACATGGGTGTCGGGGGGTCAAAGCATTACCATTGCTTGGGCACCTAACTTCACTGGAAGAACTGTACATCGAAGGTTTAAATTCAATATGCACGGTAGGGTCTGAATTTCATGGAAGTAACAATCATTTTCCATCCTTATTAACTTTGGAATTCAAGGGCATGCTGATATGGGAGGATTGGTCTCATTGCATCGACACTGAAGAAGTTGGAGTTGTATTCCCCCGTCTTGACCATCTCGTCATTCAGGATTGCCCTAAGCTGAAAGCTTTGCCAGCTTTCATTAGCCTTCCATCTCTCAATGAATTAGAATTCAAAGGTTGTAATGAGGGGGTGCTGCAGAGTTTGGTAAGCTTGACATCTCTAACTGCTCTAACCATAAATGATGTTGTTGAACTGACTTGCTTAAATCACGGACTCGCAAGCTCCTTGATCAAGCTAGAGGAGTTGGAGATTAGAGAATGTACAAAGTTAAGATATTTGTGGCAAGACGGAGATGCAATTCGGACTCTTCGTTGTTTGAAGAGGTTAGTTGTACACAATTGTCCGGAATTCATATATTTTGTGGCTAAAGAAGGAGATATAGAGCTGCCTGGTAATCTCAAGACTATCAAATTGATGAAGTGCGTCAATTTAGAGAAGCTTCCAAGCACAATGCACACTCTCTCCTCTCTTAGAGACTTGACGATCTATGAATGTCCAAAACTCTTATCCTTCCCAAAAACAGGTATACCTACATCAATGATATCATTAAATATCGAGTGCTGCGAGATGTTGCGATCTTTACTTAGAGGATTTTTACCCACAACTCTCAAGAGACTTGGCATTTATGACTGCGGGGGGGTGGAGTCACTCGCGGAGATAAATCTAGATCCTCTTCAGTCTCTTCAAGAGATTCAAATTGTGTGTTGCGAGAATTTGATAAGCTTACCCCAGGGTCTGCACACTCTGTCTCAGCTCACTTCCTTGGTGTTGTCTGGTTGTCCTGCTTTGGAGGTAGAGTGCTTCCCTCCTCTTCCTCCCAGTATCTTGGAATTTTTTCTGTATAGCTGTCCGAAGATAAAATCGTTACCTAATCAATTGTATCAGCTCACATGTCTCCGAAAGCTGTCAATTTGGAGGTGTGAGAGATTCACGCGCTTTCCCAACGGAGGATTGCCGCCCCAGCTATGGGAACTTGAGGTGACTCAATGTGAGAATATGAAGCAACCAGTGAGGGAGTGGCTCACCCCTCTCACCTCCCTTGGAAGGCTAAATATCGACGGTAGTGCGGGAGGAGTGGGAGAGGAGGAGGATCTTGTGCTTCCGCTCCCTTCCTCTCTGCTCCATCTCTCTATCCATGATATGGGGAAAGTGGAAAGACTGTCCAGCAGTCTCCCTCCCTCTCTACAGAACTTATGGATCCAGTGTTGCCTGAAGCTGAGGGAGTTGCCCCAGGATAGCCTCCCTCCCTCCCTCGAAGAACTCCTTTTATACAATTGCCCAATTCTAGAGAAGCGATGCAAGAAAGGGACCGGCTGCTATTGGCCCCTCATTTGCGAAATCCCACAAATTACATTAGGCATGTATATAGGCTGAGGCCTGGCTCTTTCATCATCTATGTCCTTCCCCTGTTGTTGTGTGCACCTCCATCGCCACCGCTGCTTCGGCTCTCCACTCCGTCGTCGTCCTCACCTCCATCTCCATCTCATGAATATATTCCAATTAAAACAGGTAATCAATCTTTCCGATCACTACTCTTCAATACTCGTAGTCACTTCTCTTCTCAGATTTGGCATCACTTCCCCTTCTCCCTTTTTAACTGCTTCTTCCCATGTTTTCATCGCTCCAGCCAAAATTTAGATTTCTCAGCTACTTTTTTTTTTTGGCATTCTGAGCAGTTCTCCGAACTCCTCCGATTCTTTCGTTCTCGCTGTGCTCCGCCTCATTCTCCAAGATTCTCTAAATCTTGCTCGCCTTTCAAGTTACATTGGAATTCCCATCGGTGAAGTTTGCCGGTACCATGCCTAGAAGAAGATGCTGCTGAAGGTGGGGACCCTGAGATGTGAGATTGCTTCTCATTGTAAAGACGAAGAGGGGAGATGCCAACTGCAGGCTCATCTATCATTAGCATCTTTGACCTTTTTGTGGGAACTCTTTCCCATGATGGTTCTCAAATTACTCGCTGGGGATAGAGGTATGTATATATGTTCTCTTTCCCTGTTTATTAAGTATATGTTCTCCCTGATATTCAATCCATTGGACATAATTTATATGATAAATAAATAGCAAAAAGACAAGTTTTGAAAATGTTTGAAAGTTGCATCGCATCGAAAAAGCGTAGCTCAGAACTTCAGATGGATAGAGCAAGTTCATGTCATGTTAATGGCAGGTAGGTGCTTTAAATCCTCTTTCCTGCTTTAGTCTGGAAACTCCATTCAAACACATTTACAAAGTTGTGGAATGTGCCTGAATACTCTGATTCCGATATGTGAAAATTACTTTTGCAGCATTTACCTGAAGTGGAAGGAAGTCGGTATCAACTCTCTGTCTGCATTTACTGATGCAAAGTAATTATTCCCACACAAGCAATCTTCTCATTTCTGAGCATACTGTGGCGCACATTGGAATCTATGGGGGACACGGATTTTATTGCAGCTTATCCCTCTATTCCATCATTTTACTCACCATCCAAGATTAAGGAATGGATTAGTTGGTTTGAGTACAGACACAAATATTCCTATTCTGCTTCATGAAATCAAAGAAGCATCGCCCTGGAGTCGCTGGCTGGCAAAGTTTAAAGGGTAAGTAAATTTGTTATTTCTTTTGATTGGCTGTTTAAAAGCTGCTTAAAAGGTGGGTAATGATCATGGGTTATAATCAGAATCTAAAAAGAATTTCTTCTGAACGATTTAGCATATTTCCGCATATCCGACAAATTATCCATGTTCTACTTGTTCATTTCTAGCATCTTATCAAAACACACGTCAATGATTTAAAATTTCTTGAATGTTATGTTGTTTGTTATCATTTCCCTAGTTATCTCATTGATGTGATTACGTCCACCTTTTGTTGTGCATGTGTAACGGATTAGTTCCATGCAAGGGGAATGTTAAGTTATACTTTTTATATGCGTTGTTTGGCAAGTTTTCTAACAGCTTAAGCTTTTAAAAATGTATTTGTCTAACATGCAGCAATCAAATCAAACAACATGACCAATCAGCCAACCCTATGTTCTTGTTTGGTTTGAAGACTTTCTTATATGGATTATAAACTTCTCAAAAAATCATTGAATTACAACAAGATTTAAAGCCTTGACAGTTAAAAGCCTCTGATATGCCAGCGAACTTCAGCTTATTAAATCTGTTATTCGTAGTGTGGTTAAGTATTAGCGTCAACTCCTTTTGTTGCCCAAGAAAGATTTTGAAATGGTTGGCGAAAGTGTAGAGAACCGTCTGTCCTCCTAAGAAGTTTCGAGGCCTTGGTATTCAAAGACTGGATTTGTAAAATCTTGCTTGCATTTTAAAGTGTGTGGAGTATTTTGTTGAGGTGAAGTCTCTATGTTTTTCCTGGCTCTAGAGCTATTATCTTGACAGTAGACCAGATGCTACTTATGCTTTGAAGAAGTTATTAAAAGTTAAGAATATTTTGAAGCCCCACATTAGATATATAGTCAGTAATGGAGATAATATTTCTCTTAATTTGATTTGTGACACCATACTGGGATCTTGCCAGAATCATTTCTCAAGGAGAATAATTTATGAATCTTCTCTTCCTCCGCAGGCCAAAGTATCTGCTGTAATTTATAACTCTCATTGGAAACATTATGTTACTTAAAAAGGGTGTTTTTAATTTTTGCAGACAACAATTGGGCAAAACTAGGGGCTGTGAAAAATGTCCCTTCCATCATCGTGTCCTTCTCCTTTGTTGTCTGCACCTTAATCACCTATGCTTCATCTCTCCACTCCATTGTCCTCAATTCCATCACCGTCTCCATCTCACGAAGATGTCTTAAAATCAGGTATCAATCTTGCCATTTACTACTCCTCCTACTCTCTACTCTTCTACTCCTAGTCACTTCTCTTCTCAGATTTGGCATCGGTTCCCCTATCCATTGAAACGCTTCGCATAATTTCTTCGATCCAACAAAAATGAAATAAAAATCTGGGGTGTTATTAATGGACTATTGCATTTAAATTTGGATTCTCAGCTTATTTCTGCATTCTATCAGTTTTCTGCACTCATTCAATTCTTTTGTCATCACTGTGCTCTGTCTCATTCTCCAAGATTCTCTAAATCTTGCTTGCCTTTCAGATTACATTGGAATTCCATTGGTGAATTGTGTTGGTAAGACCCAGTGACCTATAGAAAGGTCTATATACCCTTCCTTCACCATCGCCTCACTGGTATTAAGTCTAGGAGGAGAAGATGCTGAAGGGGACCCTGGATGTGAGATTGCTCCTCATTGTAGAGACAAAGGGACATGGCACTACGGGCTTTGTTCTTCAGATCTGACTTTTGTGGAAGCTTTTCCATGATTAGTCGGTTCTCAAATTACTCATGGAGATAGGTATGTATATATGTTTCCTTTCCCCATTCAATAAGTGTCTGTTTTGCCCTGATGTTAGATGAATCTAAAGTCTGGACATAATTTATATGATAAGTTGATAGCAAAGACAAATTTGAAAATGTTTAAAAATTGCATCTCCTTGAAAAAGTGTAGCCAGAACTTCAGATAGATAGAGCAAGCACATTGTCATGTTAATGGCAGTTAGGTGCTTTAAATCTTCTTTCGTGTTTTAGTCTGAAAGTTCCATTTGAACACATTTACTAAGTTGTGGAATGTACTCGACTAGTTTCCCTTATATCTCTGATTATGATATGCGGAAATTACTTTTGCAGCATTCACCAGAAGTGGAAGCAACTCAGTGTTAACTTTGTGTCTGCATTTACCGATACAAACTACTTATTCCACACATGCAATCTTCTCATTTCTGAGCATACTGTGGTGCACATCAAAATCTATGGGGGACAGATTTATTCCACCTCAACCCTTCCATTCCGGCATTTTACGCAGCATCCAAGATTAAATAGTGGTTTAGTCGGTTTGAGTACAGACACAAGTGAAGGCATTTTTGTGTCCTGGATAGCACTCGATGATATCTTTGTCTATTGTTTATTCTGATAATTATTTATGTTCTGCTTCATGGAATCAAAGATGCATAGCCTTGCAGTCACAGGTTGGCAAAGTTTAGAGGGTGGGTAGATTTGTTTCCGCTATTTCTTTTCACAGGCTGTTTGAAAGACATGGCTAATGATCATGGGGTATAATCAGAATCTGGAAAGAATCTCTTCTGACGGATTAGCAAATTGTCTGCATTCTACTTGTTCATTTCTAGCATTGTATCAAAGCATATTAATGGTTTAAAATTTCTCATCTTTTATGTTTCTTGTTATCATCTGCAGCTATCTCATTGATGTGATTACGTCCACATTTTGTTGTGTGTGTCTTAAGGGATTGGTTCTACGCAAGGGGAATGCTGACTTATACATTATATGTACATTTGTTTGGTCAAATACGTTCTATATACATTGCTTAGCACGTTGCTTAACAGCTTACGGTGTTTTTAGAAAGGAATTTGTCTAACATGCAGCAATCAAATCAAACAGCTTGGCCAATCGTATGTTCTTATTGGTTCTTTCTTCCTGTAATTGTGGTTTGTCTGGAAGACTTTCAGACAAGGATTGTAAGCCTCTATAAAATCATTGAATTACAAATAGATTTCAAGCTTGGACAGTTAAAAGCCGCTCATATGCCGGCGAACTTCAGCTTATTGTCTCTGTCATTCGTAGTCTATTAGTGTCCACTCTTTTTGTTTCCCAAGAAAGTTTTTGAAATGTTCGAGCAAAAGTGTAGAGCTTTCCTTTGGAATGGAGATCCTTATGCCAAAGAGGGAGCAAAAGCTAGATGAAACACTTTTTGTCCTAAGCAGTTTGGAGGACTTGGCATTTGAAGATCGGATTTGTGAAATCTTTTTGTAGTTTAAATTGTCTGTGGAGTATTTTGTTGAGTTGTGGGCTCTAAGTGTTTTGCCTGGCTCTCTAGCTATCATCTTGACTGTAAACCAGATGCTACGTATGCTTGGAAGAGTTTATTAAAAGTCAGGAACATTTTGAAATCCCACATTATACAAATAGTGGATAATGGAGATAATATTTCTCTTTGGTATGAATTCTGGCACTATGCCGGAATCATTCTCGATAAGAATAATTTATGAATCTTCTGTTCTCTTCTCTGCAGACCAAAGGATCGACTGCAATACGTTAACTCTCATTGGAAATGCCTGCTGCTAGGTCTGAAGGGTTGGTTCCCATACAAGCTGCAATTTGTGGTGTGTTTTTCCTAGTTCCTCAGCTGCAAATAAAGTTGTTTTTTGCACAGCTTGTTCAAATAGTTGCCTTAACTTTTTTGTTGCATGGGATATTGTCAGAAACAAGGATGCTGATGTTGGCTGGGACAAACTTGGGTGGTTCTTCCCTAATGTGCCAAGATTTAGCTTTTTTTTTTTGGGTTAGTAATACATGATAAACTTCCCGCTGTCGAGAGGATTTACAGTTGGTCTGTTGAGAGTAACTAGATCTCTCTCTCTCTCTCTCTCTCTCTCTCTCTCTCTCTCTCTCTCTCTCTCTCTCTCTCTCGTTCTGTGATCTACGTATTGAATATTGCTCTCATCTGTTTATTGAGTGTAGTTTCTCCCCAATCAATTATGGAGAAAGGTGCTGCAGCTTTGTTCGATTCATCTGAGGTCCTGGATTTTACGATTGTGAATTCGGTTTAGATGAAACGAGCTGCTCAGAGAAAGATTTTCAGAAGTGTCTATCGCAGTTTATCTGGAAACTACTGCATCTATTTTATCTTGAAGTCCATGTTGCCTTTTCAGGTGCCTCCTTGGATGTTTAATGAAATCAAAATTATGAAGTTCTGTTAAGCATAGTGTTGAGAATTGCCTTGGTCTCAAAATAAGATTGGCACCAATGAGCATCATAGATTGTGTTGCTTGGAATCTGACTCTGTGAAAACTATTAGCTAGAGTAAAGATTTGTCTGACGTGGTGCTTATTGTTGCTCTTTGGTGTGTAGAATTGCATGTTTTGCTCTGTCGTCTATATGCTTGTGATACAGATGTCAACTTCAACCCTCTTGTTTGGGGTCCAATTCTTTATGAGGTCCAATTTCTATATCACTGGCCTTCGCATTTCTTCAAATAGTTCTTGAGGAAGGACCCCAATCCATGAAAGGGAGTTGCTACAAGAGTAAGAGAGTAAACACTTATTTAACTACAAGATTCATTGAGAGATTTTACCACATTCTACTCTCTTCTTTTTTAACCGGTTAATGGTAATTTCATTTAGTTATGTCTGCATGAAATTCGACTTCCGAAATTCTGCTCTCTCTCGTAGATATTCGTCATTTCGTCCTCACGGAATCATGGAGGGTGTTCGGGGTGTTCGCGTTTGTGCTTACTTTTCATTTAATGAAAAGCGTGTTTGCCGATGAAGACCTGTTCCAAGAAGCAGCCCTACGTCTTGGACAAGAAAAATCTAACTTACGTAGCAAATAGCCCACTTCAAAGTTCAAACTCGTGTCCTTTAAACAATGTTGAAACAATAAATACAATTGTGAAAAAGGAAATAACTTGAGAAACTTGGCTATATTTTAATATGATTTAAATAGAGTGAATTGGTATTCTCATAGCGTTTTTGCGCTCGTATTTGCTACATCCGGATAATAAGGTCTTATGCTAGCGCTGTTACTTAGAAAAATCCTGAGGACTACAACTTCTCATATTTAGCAGCTTAGATGATTAATACCATGCACATTTTCCAAAGTTAGCACAACATCAGTTGACACAGCAATCACACACATGTACAGCGAACAACGAATGCACGCGACCGGCATTTGAGATATCCAAGCACACATAAACAACAAGCAACACAGTACGCCTATATGTCCAAATTTGTACGCATTTCAATTGACTATATACAGGAAACCCAGTAAGTCACAACCGGCGCCTCTTCAATTGCACATCAAAACATGTGCAAACAGAATTCAATAGGAACTTTAACTAGCAGAAGGCGAGGTGCTGTCACCGAGAAAATGGGATGGCGTCGTCGGCCGGTGGAATTCGGGCTCGCGGTGAGGGGTTAGGCTTTGAAGGGCCAGAGTGTCTGAATTGGAGCGGAAGTGGACGAGCTTCATGGATGGGCTGGAGAGTGATGGGCCTGGTGTTTATTCATCATTCACTTATTTTAATATAAACACATGTTCGATTTGTCCGTCAAAAACTCAAGAGTCAATGATAAGCAATACTTTTCCTCATTTAAGTATCGAATTCCATCGTGAGATTGAATATTTTCAATCAATTATTGACATAACATTACATGTCCGACTTATTGATTTTAATTCCAAAAGGTTGAAGAACGTTGAATAAATGTCCTAGAATAAGCAAACATCGGAGGAATTATTGGGGTAAATGGGATTGATTAACAATGGCAAATCTGAAAGTAAGGCTGCCAAAAACGGAATGATGTACACAGGTTACACAACCAAAAAAATGTCAAATTCCATTTCCCCACTAATTATTTCACTGATATGATAAGCAAAAGTGTTTTTGACTTTATGATAAAATCCCAAGTCAACTTCCACGGGCAAGTCCGCATGAGTACTACCTTTCTCCAGTTTTCGATTGCCTGCACGTGACCTTTATTTAGCCTTTTTATACTTTCTCTAAACTCAAAGAAAAAGTCGGCCACTACACACTCGAATGACCAAGACGATCATTTCGATCTATCCCTGTCCTAAGATGCCCTTCTTCCATAAGCAATAATCTTATTTTCAAATTCTGCAGTTTTTCATCGTAATCCTCCTTTCTTCTGCAACTCATTTATTTCGTTCCCTAATGTCATAGACGACAGCAAACCATTGAACAAAACTGGTCATCCCCATGAGCCCATGCCCTATACAAAGGCCTCCCTTTGCAAACCTGATTCAGCAGTTCTAGACTAGGTAAGTATACAATCTACATCCTTCACAATTTACAAATTTGAGAATATGGGAGCAAATAAAACAAAGAAGGAGAACTCGAATAATCAATATCGTATACTTGTGCCTAACCTAGCAACGACCAATGTTGGTAAAAAATTTCTGACGTGAGTGCTGACCATCCTACGTAACACGACCGTCACATTAACGATTTCCAGTCAAGATTAGCCGAAAGAATTAAATTGGCAAAATTGAAAAATTTAGGAATGAATTTGCCGCTATAGGTTTAAGTTTTTCTAGACAATTATTCGAATTAGAATTGTATACTACTTCCTACATTATAGAATTTTGCTTGAATAAATATTTTCATTTATGTTTTGTTGAGTCTTCTCATATTTCCCTATAGAAACTAAGATTTATGAAATATTTTGTCTCGCTTTCTAGGCTATGATTCTTCATTTGTTGTTGTAAAGTATACTACCCTATACATTTGAAGTCATCACATAGTACTTAAATTCAATGAAATTTTCATTTTCTTTTTGGAAATTGTGTGTGACATTTTACCAAAAAAATTAATAAATATATTGTACAAATATCATCTAAACTTAATGTACAAATGTCAATTTAGTCATAAATCTTTCAATTTAGCCAATTTAGTTATAAATATTTTGATAATTTGCTAATGTAGTCATTTGGATCACTTTTGCTTGGAAATTTTGAATGTGGACACTAATTTTTCCACGAGACATAGCCAGCACTAGTGTAGACAAATTTTTAAAAAATTGGAAATTTTTTGAATAAATTTTCTTTTGTTTTTTTTTTTTTTCATTGTGGCTAATGTAAGCTTGCGAGCCATCGCTGATTGTGGGGACGATCGAAGTGTGATTCTAGTAAATATAATGTGTGAACTCAGCAAAAACACATTGGATTGAATTCATTTCCATACAAGAGATTCTTGTCCTAATCTAGCAATACTCAAAATCAAATTTATGTTGCAAGAACACTGAACTTAGATCTAAACCGAGGTAGAAATGTATCAAAGTGCATAGTTCCTAGATCCATTCTTAATACAACACAATAGGACTTAAGGAACGCCCATACATCAAGAACCGATCAACAAACATACTTAAACAATGAAGAAATCGATGCAATTGAATTGTCGATGAGCTTATTTCAATAACAAGGAGGTCTCAGTTGCGAACACAATAGGCAATCAAACATTGTAATGTGCACGATTTTGTTTCCAACGTTCAGGGTGACAGAGAGAGAACAACAGTGGGGAGAGGGGGGCCGGTTCCAATGAGGTGAACCGAGCTCAATTCAAATCTTTATGGGTTTCACCAAGTTTGGCTTAATGGGTTTTATTATAACTTGATGGGCCTAGTGTGGCCTGGGCTGGTCTTGTGGATCGGTGGGTTGAGGTGAATTGGGCCAGGTGGTTGATGGGCTTGACTTGTGGTCGGGGCTGCACTTGTCGATGGACCGAGCTAGGTTGGAACAAGGTGATCATACCGGGCTAGAGCGATGGGCTTTGATGGACCTGGTGCTTCATTATGTTTATTTTCTATTCTATTTTTTTCATTTTTATGTTTTCATTATTTATTTATCTTTATATTATACATAGTTTTACAAAAAATGCATGTTTGACTTGTCAGCGAAAATTAAGATATTAATAGCTGCACCACCCGCAATTATCCGTATTTCTGGGCTCGCAAGGCGAAGGTAAATAAAGCTACTTCGCGCTTTCCTTATTTTAACTCTTGTTCGTCGCTTTCCGCGGGGTTCTCTTCTCATCCACACAAGGTAATTTCTTTAGTTCAAAATTAGCCTTCGTCGGGGACGAGTCAGTCAGTAGTCAGCTGCATTTCCTCGGTTAAACGCGGCCTGTAGATTGATCTCATTAGCCTGAACGAGCAACGGTTTCTCTAATTTTTGTCCTTATTTTTTATAGCTTCCGTTGAATTCTATAGTGGATTAATTGTTTCTAACCTTGTTTGTAGACATGGTGTCTGCTGCAACGTTTCATGGGGCGTAGTCTATAAACCCTTCCTTCACCGTCGCCTCGCCGGTATCAAGTCTAAGAGGAGAAGATGCTGAAGGGGGGGACTTTGGATGTGAGATTGCTCCTTATTGTAGAGACGAAGGGGAGATGCCACTGCAGGCTCTGCTGTTGTTAACATCTTTTGAGTTTTTGTGGAAACTCTTTGCTATGATTAGAGTTGGTTCTCAAACTACTCATGGGGGAAGAGGTGTGGATATGTGTTCTCTTTCCCTGTTCATTAAGCGTCTGTTTTTCCCCTGATGTTGCAATCCACTAGATGTAACAGACATAATTTGTATGATAAGTTAATGGCAAAGACAAGTTTGAAAATGTTTGAAGGTTGCATCGTATTGAAAAAGTGTAGCTCAGAACTTCAGATGGATAGAGCAAGTTCATGTCATGTTAGTGGCAGTTAAGATGCTTTATATCCTCTTTCCTGTTTTAGTCTGGAAACTCCATTTGAACACGTTTACTAAGTTGTGG
The DNA here is from genome assembly GCF_016545825.1 of Eucalyptus grandis. NCBI lineage: Eukaryota > Viridiplantae > Streptophyta > Magnoliopsida > Myrtales > Myrtaceae > Eucalyptus > Eucalyptus grandis. The sequence goes on from NC_052613.1 coordinate 36,282,944, forward strand.
AAAGTGGAAGGAACTCGGTACTGACACAAAGTACTTATTCCCACACGCAATCTTCTTGTTTCTAAGCATAATGTGATGCATATCTAGATCTATGGGGGAAACAGATTTATTGTGCCATTCCAGTGTTTTACTCACCATCCAAGATTAAGGAATGGTTTAGTCCGTTTGAGTACAGACACAAATGAAGGCATTTGCCATCCCAGATAGCACTCAATCAAATTTTTTCCCATTGTTCATTTTGATTGCGATTCAAATTCTGCTTTGTGGAATCAAAGATGCATAGACCTGAAGTCACTGGTTGGCAAAGATGAAAGGGTAGGTAGATTTGTTTCTGCTTTTTCTTTTGTCAGGCTGTTTGAAAGACACTGGTAATGATTATGGGGTATAATCAGAATCAAGAAGGAATCTTTTCTCAAGGATTAGCATACTGTCTGCATTTTTACTTATTTTGTTAAATTTCCAATAGATTGTCCACTTTCTACTTGTTCATTTCTAACATGTACCGAAGCACATGCAATGGTCCATAATTTCTTGCCTATTATGTTGTTTGTTCTCCTGTTCCATGGTTATCTTATTGACATAATTACGACCACATTTTGTCATATGTGTCTAAGGAATGGGTTCTACTTGAGGGGGAGTGTTGAGTTATGGATTATGTATACATTGGTTGGCATGTTTCCTAACAAGCTTTTAGGAAATGCAACATGCAGCAATCAAATCCGACAGGATGACCAATCAGCTAACCCTATGTTTTTGTTTGTTTGTTCTTCTAGTGATTTGGGATTGTCTGGAAGACTTTCAGACCAGGATTGTTGGCATTGATTGAATTACAATGGGATTTAAAGCTTGGACAGCTAAAATACTCTCATATGCCAGCTGACTTCAGCTCATTAAATCTATTGTTCATAATCTGGTTAACAAATAGTGTCAACTCTTTTTGTTGCCCAAGAAAGTTATTAAAAAGATTGAGCAAAAGTGTAGAGCTTTCCTTTGCAAGGGAGACCCTGATGCAAAAGAGGGATCAAGAGTTAGATGGGACCCTGTCTGCCTTCCTAAGCAGTTTGGAGGCCTTGGCATTTGAAGACTGGCTTTGTTAAATCTTGCTTGTATGTTGAGGTGTCTGTGGATTATTTTGTTGAGGTGTGGGTCTCTATTTTTTGCCTCGCTCTGTAGCTACCGTTTTGACTGCTAAGCAGATGCTACCTTGGAAGTTATTAAAAGTCAGGAATACATTGTAACCCCGCACCAGATATATGGTGGGTGATAGAGATAATTTGGTATGATCTGTGGCACCATACTGGAATCTTGCCGGAATCATTCTCAAGGTGAAGAATTCATGACCCTTCTCTTCCTCTGCAGGCCAAAGTATCTGCTGTAATTCATGACTCTCATCAAAAGTGGCCCGCTGCTAGGTCTGAAGAGTTGGTTTCCATCCAAGGTGCAGTTTGTGGTGTGAATTTTCCTATTTCCTCAGCTGCAGATGAAGCTGTATGCAAAGCTTCTTCAAATGGTTGCTATAACTCCTTTGTTGCTTGCAAAATTGTTAGAAGCAAGAGTGCTAATGTTGACTGGCAAAAACTTGTGGATTCTCCCCTAATGTGCCAAGAGCTGGCTTTTTTTCTTGGTTAGTAATACGTGATAAACTCCCCACTTTTTAGAGGATTTACAGTTGGTGTGTTGGGAGTACTAGATCTCTCTGATTGTTCTGTAATATAAGCATGGAATCTTGCTCTCATCTATTTTTCAAGTGTAGTTTCTCTAATCAAGTATGGAGCAAGGTGCTGCAGCTTTGTTGGATTCATAAAACTCCTAGAGTTTGGGATTATGAATTTGGTTTAATATAACAAGCTGCTCAGGGAAAGATTTTCAGAAGTGTCTATTAGAGTTCATATGGAACCACTGTATTTGTTATATCTTGAGTCCATGAATAGTTCGTATCATATACAGGTAGTTCCTTTGGATGTTGATGTAATCAAAATTATCAAGCTCTTTGTTATGCATAGTTTTGAGAATTGCCTTGGTCTCAAAATAAGATTGGCATTGGAAGCATATAGGCTGTCTCATGCTTGGAATCTAACATTGCGAAAACTATCCAGCTAAAGGTTTATTTTCTACCCAAAAAAAAAGAAGTAAGCTTTGTTTTAAGTTGTGCTTATCGTTGTTTTCCGGTGTGTATAGTTGCATGTTTTTGCTCCATGTCATCTCTATGCTTGTGATGGCAGACGGATGTCAACTTCAATCACTTGTTTGGGGTCCAATCTTCATGAGTTCCAATTTCTATGTCACTGGCCTTCTCATTTCTCCATATAGTTATTAAGGAAGAAACCCAATCAATTAAAGGGATCTCCTTTTTTTTTTTCCGTTCCAAGAGACTTTACAGCATTTTAGTCTTTCTTCTTCTATTTTCAATTCATATTAATTTCACTGGGTTGCATCTGCTAGAAATTCTACGTTCAAATTGATCTTTTGCTTATAATTCTTCGTCTTAATTTCGTCTTCATTTTAATGAAGAGATAAATTTGGAATCATTGATGGCGTTTGTGCTCGTGCTTACGTTTATCCAACAGAAAGCAAGTTTGCCGATGAAGGCCTTCCGAGATCCAGCCCACGTCTTTGACATGAAAATCCAACTTAGGAAGTACTTTGCCCACTTGAAACTCGGGGCCTTTAAATTGTCAAAAAACACTAAAAGATAATTAAAGTAGGAAATATGGTGATGACATGGTTAAATTGGTAGTCTTACAGCGTAGAATTGGGAAGATTGTGCGTACTTGCTGTCATCATATTTTCGAAGTCTATATAATGACTTCTACTAGCAGCGTTCTTAGATCAATCCTAGTAATAAATACAACTCGTTATTTATGAAAGTGATTTTTTAGGTTCGTTTGGTTTTTTTACTGCAAGTCTTTGTATTATAAGGTCTTGTTGCGAGAAAAGAAAGCGGAATAGAAGGAATGGGAGAATTTTGCTAATAATTCAATTAATGTGCAGGAAAAAAGCCAAGAATAAAAGAGAAAAAAAAAATATCACTGTGGGAGAATTTGGGGTTAAAAAGTTGACAGTAAAGCGTTAACAAGTACTGGTCGCATAAAGTTGCAACGATGAGTCTCAACTTTTCGTATATTTACTCACAAATTTCACGATCACCCCTAAACACATGGATTACTAATCACGGAATTATGAGGACTCAGATAAGAATGAAGGATTTCATCTCCCTCGAGAAGTACAGAAAAACCCTATTAGAAGGTCCATATACCCTTCCTTTATCATCGCCTCACCGGTGTTAAGTCTAGGAGAAGATGCTGAAGGGGGACCCTCGTTTTACTTAACGTGCAATTTGCTAGATGAAATCTAAAGTCTGCACTTAATATATATATATATATATATATATATATATATGACAAATAAATAGCAAACACGAGTTTATGTAACATCCCAACAAATGTGCTGGTACAGTGATAAAGAGGCGAAGTGATCGGGTTGACCCAAGAAAGTTGTAAGGCCACATGAACAAAGTTCAAGTGAAAGCTGTGAGGTCACATGTACAGTCATATATATCCATATTTGTTCTTTTCCTCACTTTTGATAGTGTTTTTTCCATTGGTGGAAATGTTTTCTTGAACTAGTTTATTGTTCATGAAGCAAACATCAGAAAATTCGAAAAACGTCGAAAAATCCGGAAAACGTTTTCCTAGAAGTTATATTTCGTGACTCGAATGAAACTCAATGCTTCATTTGTTTTTATGGAAAATGAATGATTGAGAAAATATTTTTTTATAAATAACCGCTTATATTGTTTAAAATAATTAGTCAATGAAAAATATTTTCGGTATTGATAATAATTTATTTTCAAACATTTCCGTGAAAGGTGAATATTATTTTTAGGAAAATATTTTTCTAATCATTTTTTTTTTTTTTTTGCGAAACAAATGGAGTCTTAAGAAAATGACAATTTCTATTGGAAAGTCAGAGACAACTGTATATAACTCAAAGAAACTGGAAGGCCGATGGTTTTTTTTTTTTTTGGTAAGAGGTAAGAATAATATAGCTAAAGAACCAAAGAGTTACACAAAGGCACAACAACCAACCGACTCCAGGCATACACTCAAGCTGACACAGGCGTCAAACTGAGTGGACGGGAGGCGGATGGACTGCAAAGAAGAAAAGAAGCACCAGCAACAAAAGGCCAAACATATGGCCAAGAGAAAGGAACAGGCAAGAGCCAAGAGCCCGGGAGCCACAACCTGCCAAGACGATAAACAAGGGGGGGGGGACCCAAAACAGCCGAGGCACCAAGGCATCCGAAAGAGGAGCATACTGATGTAACGAGCCACAGATTAATAACAGAGTTATTCAAAGATTGCAGGATGGATTCCCCAGGCCATTTGGATCCTTCGGTTACACGGATTGTCCGGGATTCTTGAAAACGTGGAGACTCTATCTTTGACAGCTTTCCGAAGATTTTCTTTGAGGGCGGGCAGGAATAATGTCTGATTCCGAAAGATTTTCTGGAAGGCCGATGGTTCGTAACGAAAACTTCAATAAAACAACAAAATAAGGTGGTGGATATACAGGATATCTTCATGGTTGGAAAGTAACGATGGGCTATCTACGAGGATGCTCCGTTTATCTAAAACAGAATTGCGGGAAACTGAAGGATCAATGATTTGCATCAACAACTTTCGATCAGAATTCACCCTGACCTCATTCCAACAACCTACATCGCTACCCATCCAGCATATCGAGTCACTTATCGGAGCAACACGCTTCTGAAGAAAAACAAATCGTCTTCGAACTACAAAAGAAAAACACGCCCGCAAAGGCCAATTCAATAAGACAACCACGTGTGAAATTTAGCTCCATTACAAGACAGTTCTTTTGTTTCTTGGGCCAAGTAAAATGAATGAAACCAGCTAGTTTCCCAGTTACGGTGATTGAGACGCTTAATATGGACAGAGAGTATCAAAAGCACAAACGGCAAGAGCAGTTTCAAACCCCCGGAGCATAGATACGGATTCAACGAGATAGAGAGCCAGAATTAGAAGAAAATGAGGGCATCCTAATGAGAAATCTATCCAAAACTTCACGCAAACAAACCACTGAATCCAGTATCCACAACAGGATCAAAGCAGCACAATTCAACATCAGCCAGCGTCACCGTCTAAGTCAAACACATGAATGATGCCGACCTGAATTGCGATTCAACGTGATGAGAAACCCTGACCTGAGACGGATTGCGAGGAGCTGGATTTCCAGATTCTGGCTCCATGAACGGAGTTGTAAAGCCGGAGAACTCTCTCTATCTGGAGTGAAACGGTATTACCAGTGCGTTTTATGAACCCTCGAATTATAATAAGCTTGGCCGACCAAAACATTACGCAGAAAAAGAAGTCGAATCATCCAAGAAAATCATCTGATGGTGGCAGGAAGAGGAAAGCGATCGAGAAATTCCTTTGGCAGCCGCGTCACCCTGGATGCGTGAATCAGCACGACAAACAAGAATGGAAAACAACTCTGGAAAACAGAGAAATTCCTTCGCAGCCGCGTCATTCTTATGTTATTACACGGATTAAGCATGGCACATGTGTTGAATTCTCACATTCACTATTTTAGCTCTCTCCATTATATATTTGTCTTCTGTGAATGGAATGGAGTACCGTTAGTATAATTGTCCACATAATCAGACGGATTTAAAGTGTTATTTCTTTTAATTTTTAACTAACTGCACCCTCAATTGGCTAGTTAGTAAATGCCTATGTACCCCTTTGAATGGCTGGAATTATCATTTGACTTTACCGAAAAAAGGGCACAAGCTATGCATTTACCCAAAAAAAAAAAAAAAAAAAAAAAAAAACGAAAAGAGTAAAATCTAAATTTAATAGGCGGTATCCACGGAAAACTTTTAACTCGAAGAGACTGGAAATGTGAGGAAAAAAATTGGATGTCAATGAGCTACGGTTATATTAAGTTAGATTTGAAATCTACATCATCTTACTCGAAATTTTAATCATTACATTCAATTTACTGCAATATTATGTTTACACTAAACATGAGGCATAATTGAAATTTAGATGGATTATTACCTTTAACGTAGGATCTCCCTTTCCTTGTAGTAATATGAAGAGACCATGATACTCAATATCTAATGGATAAATTATCTCTTTCTGAATTTATTGGCCCCTCTGTTCCCTTTTGCCATCCAACTTCGGGCAATTAAGCCTAATCTATCCTTGAGAGCATTAGACCATGTAAGATCGATGACTATGTGGGTCTCTCAATTGCCTTTTTGCACATAATTCTTATATAAACGGTACTAATAAATGTGAAAACTGGCAAAATTATTCAGCCAGTATGTAGATACACAAATTGGTGTCCGCCTGGTCAAGACAATGAGAGCATTTGTGTTTTTCTAAAGACTGAGAGGAAATTATATATATACTCCAGAAACTGTGTCTGTTGATAATGTGTGACCAGTGTTGTCTTTAATCTCGTTTTGTTTTATTAATGAATTGTTCCGTCATGGGCATGGCAAGCAGAATTACACTTTTGGCAAGAGCACGAATGTGCTTGGATGACTCTGTTAAAATATGTAATATATTTTATTATTCTAAATATGATTCCAATATTATATTCTCAATAAATACCAAATCAATTCCCTATATAAATTCCAATTATTGCCCAATTTATTACCCACGTGTATTAAGTGATATTTGTCCGTTATTACATTACCATAATGGTCTTGATAGGAGATACCGGTAATGTAACCAACGGAATAAAAACGTCAGGTCGTCTGGTTCAAACCCTCACGATACAGAAAAACACACCATTAGGTTTTGTGAAGGGGATTGACTAGTAGAACAGGACGTGCGTTTTCTATATTGCAGATCACTCGTGTTGTGTGGATACATCAAAGATTTTGAGGTTTCCCACTTCTAGATTTCATCAATGGCTGGAGGTATGTTGATATTTATGTTTCCGCTATTCGATCCCGAATTAATATTATGAATTTACTAGTTATGGACAAAATCGGGATCTCTAAGTTTTGTTTATATGCAATCTCTTACGGTTGGTATCAAAGCCCTTATTTGCAATCTCTGCCTTGGTAAAACATTTTGGAATTTATTTTATTGAATTATATGTGGATAAATTTCGGATTTGTATATGGCTTGGATTGGAATTGAGAATTCCGACCAAATTCGGGCCACCCACCATGCGATAATGGATCTGAATGATCACACCGCTATTAGGAAGAGAAACCCCTAAATTTTTCGACATATTACTAATCATCGAAGGTTAATCGAGCGGTGAAATTTTGGTGGTTAGGGTTTTATAGGGCATATTGTTGGCTTTATTCTGGTCCATACATGGTCGTTTTTTTGCCGGATCTTGAATCTATTCGTTTGTCCCGGCGTTCTCTTCGAAACCCATCAACCAATTTGGTCGGACATGGGTTGTGGGAGGAGACCCAAACGGCGGAACAGAGGCGGTTGCGGCGGAAGAAGCGGCGGAAGAGAGCCCGAAAGAAGACCTCGGGCGCCTGCGTCGCACCCGCCCGAGAGCAGCAGCAGGTGCATGCAACGCACGCGCCCGAAGGGTTGCAGTGGGGGCGTTTAACGCACGCGCTCGAGGGGCTGCAGCGGGCGCGTGTGACGCACGCGCCCAAGGGGCTGAAGCGGGAGCGTGCGTTGCACGCGCCCGAATGGGAAAAGCACGTGTGCGTTGCAGGCGTGCCTATGGTTTCTCAATTTTGCCCCTCCGCCTTTAGGAAAATTGTGATTCTGCCCTTGCCCACACAAAATTCCGATTTTGCCCCACTGGGGTGTGTAAACTTACAATTTTTCCCTTTTGGGCGTAAAATTCATGTTTTACCCCTTAAAAGTAAAATTCCAATTCTGGCCTTGCGTGCAAAATTCCAGTTTTACTCCTTTTGCACGTGATTTTACTGTTCTACCCTAAGGTGCAATTCTATGAATAAAATTAAATGTCTAGTGATCTGTATATATTTAATTGATTAAGGATTAGCCACAACATCTTTGATTATATTAAATTATATACATTAACAGCCTTTGGATCACATATAGTTAAAGACAATAATTTTAATTATTCACATTAATATTATGAATTTTATCCCACAGGAATTTTCAATATATTAATGTGATTAATTAGGATGAAATATTATTTTATCTTTCTTAATTTACCCACAAGGATTAAGGAAGGGAATATAATTTGATAGTTTCATCATGAAGTAATTATGAATCAATTTAAATTAGAAACTTAACCCATAGGTAGTTTTTGATGTTATGTGATTCATATTTTAAAACATGTTTTACATTGGTAAAATATGATTTAAGTTTATTTGCCTCAAATATATTGATACATAAGTTTCCTTTGATTATAATGCAGTTTTACCACCTACGATTAGTTCTGGTATAATTGTTCCCGAGCTTACGAGAAATAACTTTAAAGAATTGAGAGAATTAGTTCTTCTCCAATTGGGGTGCATGGATCTTGATTATGCTCTTAGGTCAGACGAACCACCTGAACCTACTGAGAGTAGTACTCATGCTAAGCATACTCATTATGCTCAATGGGAGCGGTCCAACCGTCTCAGTGTGATGTACATAAAGACAAAACTCTCTGCTAGCATTCGTGGTTCGGTCATTCAGCATAACAATGCCAAGGAATTGCTGAAGGCCATTGATGCACAATTTGAGTCTTTAGAGAAGGCGCATGCCATGACCCTAATTATGAAGTTCTCATCATTGAAGCTTACCAGTGTAAGAGGTGTGCGTGAGCACATCATGAAGATGAGGGACATTGCAGCTCAGCTGAAGAATCTTGAGGTTGGGATATCAGAATCCTTTCTTGTATACTATATCCTAAATACTCTCCCACAAGAGTATGCTCCCTTCAAGATCTCTTACAACACACATAACACTAAATGGTCAATTAATGAACTCATGACCATGTGTGTTCAAGAGGAAGAGAGGCTACTAATGGAGAAATGAGAAAGTGCTCATATGGCAACACGGGATAAGTATAAAGGGCAAGGCAAGCAAAAGGGGAAGGGTAAGATGCCTCTACCTCCCCAAGCTGGCATTAAGAAGGAATCCAAGTGCTTATTCTGTAAAAAGAAGGGGCACATGAAGAAGGATTGCGCCAAATTTAAAGCGTGGCTCCAAAAGAAAGGTAACCAACTCACATGTGTATGTTATGAAACTAATATGGTTGATGTGAGTCACAACACTTGGTGGATTGATTCTGGTTCTACAATCCACATTTCGAATTCCTTGTAGGGTTTTCAGAACTAGCGAAAACTAGTGGGAAGTGAACAAGGCATCAATTCAGGAAACAAGATGCGCTCGCGTGTGGAAGCTATTAGGACATGCACATTAGTTCTCAGTAGTGGTTTTGTTTTAATTTTGGAAAAGACCTTTTATATTCCTAGTTTTTCTAGGAATTTAATTTCAGTTTCAAGACTTGTACCTTTGGGATACTCCTTTGAATTTTCAGATTTAACATTCAATTTATCGTATAAATCTGAAATTGTTGGGAGTGGTATTTTGTCTGATAGTCTCTTTCAAATTAATTTACAAGACAATACCGTTAATAATGCGATGCACGTTCATGATAACGCTGGGATAAAACGATGTGTTGTGAATGAGAATTCCTCTATGTTGTGGCACTGGAGGTTGGGACATATCTCCATGGATAGAATTAAGAGACTAGTAAATGATGGAGTACTTAATACTCTAGATTTACTGATTATGACACTTGTGTGGATTGTATAAAGGGAAAACAGACCAACAAGTCAAAGAAAGGTGCTAAGAGGAGTACAGAAATATTAGAAATCATACATACAGATATTTGTAGTCTATATATGGACTCAAATGGTCATAGATACTTCATTTCTTTCATAGACGATTATTCACGATTCATGTATCTCTACTTGCTTCGTAATAAGCACGAAGCACTGGATGCCTTTAAGGTATTTAAAACCGAAGTAGAGAAACAATGTGACAAGCAAATTAAGATCGTGAGATCGGATAAAGGTGGAGAATACTATGGTAGATACACTGAAGATGGACAAGCACCTGGTCCATTTGCGAAGTTTCTTGAAGAGCATGGGATTATTGCCCAATACACTATGCCTGGTTCACCGGACCAAAATGGTGTCGCAGAAAGAATAAACCGAACATTATTGGACATGGTGCGGAGTATGCTTAGCAACTCCAAACTTCCTAAGTTTTTGTGGAATGAGGCTTTTAAAATGGCTATGTACATATTAAACCGAGTTCCAACCAAGGTTGTTCCAAGAACGCCTTTTGAATTATTCAAAGGTTGGAAACCGAGTTTGCGACATGTACGTGTTTAAGGATGCCCATCTGAGGTAAGAGTCTATAATCCACAGGAAAAAAAGTTAGATCCAAGGACTATAAGTGGGTATTTCGTTGGATATGCCGAAAAGTCCAAAGGATACAGATTTTATTGTCCATATCACACCACTAGGTTTGTGGAATCAAGAAATGCTAAATTTCTTGAAAATGATCTGATTAGTGGGAGCGATCAATTCAAGGACTTTGTCCCCGAAGAAGATCATTCAGATACTCAACCTTCCACCTCAAATACTGGATTGGTTGTTGCTTACAGCGCCCCTTCAGTTCAACCGGTCGCTGAGCAACCAATCATTGAAAATCCACAACCAGCTGATATTGATCCAGTAGACCAAACTGTTAAGCAATTACCAGATACTGTTGAACTTCCAGCAGAACAGCATACTCCTCAGGAGAATGTTGATGCGACATTAAGAAGGTTTACTAGAATGAAGAAATCAGCGATTCCTAATGACTACATTGTGTATCTACAAGAATCTGACTATAATGTTGGAGCTGAAAGTGATCCTAAGTCATTTTCACAAGCCATGAGTTGTGATAAATCTAATTTATGGTACAATGCCATGAAGGAAGAGATGAATTCTATGGCATCAAACGAAGTCTGGGATTTAGTTGAGTTGCCTGATGGTGCAAAGGCCATTGGTTGTAAATGGGTCTTCAAAACTAAGAAGGATTCATCAGGCAATATATAGAGATATAAAGCTAGACTCGTTGCCAGGGATTTACTCAAAGGGAGGGAATCGATTACACGGAGACGTTTTCTCCTGTATCCAAGAAAGATTCTCTTCGTACTATTTTGGCATTGGTTGCTCATTTTGATATGGAGTTACATCAAATGGATGTGAAAACAGCGTTTCTCAATGGAAAATTAGAAGAAGTGGTTTACATGAAACAACCAGAAGGATTCTTCTCTAATGCTGGTGAGCATTTGGTATGTAAGCTTAAAAAGTCTCTATATGGCTTGAAACAAGCATCCCGCCAATGGTACTTAAGATTCCATGAGATCATCTCTTCATTCGGTTTTAAAGAGAATATCATGGATCAATATATATACCAGAAGGTCAGTGGGAGCAAAATTTGTTTCCTTGTGCTATATGTAGATGATATTTTACTTGCAACCAATGACAAGGGGTTGTTATATGAAGTGAAACAATTTCTCTCTAAGAGTTTTGATATGAAAGATATGGGTGAAGCATCTTATGTCATTGGCATTAAGATCCATAGAGATAGACCTCGAGGTATATTAGGACTATCTCAAGAAACCTATATCAATAAGGTCTTAGAGAGGTTTCGGATGAAAGATTGTTCACCAAGTATAGCACCCATAGTGAAGGGTGATAGGTTTAATTTAAACCAATGCCCGAAGAATGATTTTGAAAGGGAACAAATGAAGAACATCCCATATGCTTCTGTTGTTGGAAGCTTGATGTATGCTCAGGTTTGCACTCGACCTGACATAGCCTTTGCTGTGGGAATGTTGGGAAGATACCAAAGTAATCCAGGTATGGACCACTGGAGAGCTGCAAAGAAGGTGATGAGGTATCTTCAAGGAACAAAGGGACACATGCTTATGTACAGACGAACGGACAACTTGGAGGTAGTTGCTTACTCGGACTTAGACTTTGCCGGCTGCATTGATTCCCGTAAATCAACATCGGGATATATTTTTATGTTCTGGCGAAGCTGTATCCGGAGGAGTGCAAAACAGACCTTGGTTGCCACTTCCACTATGGAGGCAGAGTTCGTTTCCTGTTTTAAGGCCACCTCACATGGTGTGTGGTTGAAAGGTTTCATATCGGGGCTTAGAATTATGGATTCCATTGCTAGGCCGTTAAGAATATTTTGCGACAATTCAGCTGCAGGTTTTATGGCTAAGAACCACAAAAGTGGTAGTCGAAGCAAGCACATCGACATCAAGTATTTAGCCATCAGAGAACGTGTTAAAGAGAAGAAAGTGGTCATAGAACACATAAGCACAGGATTGATGATAGCTGATTCTTTAACTAAAGGCATGCCGCCAATGAGTTATAAGAATCATGTTTCTAGAATGGGCATTGGTCCAATCATGTAAATTTTTCTTTATATGGAAGAATTTATGAGACTTTTATTCATTTATAATGTTTTTTTCTCAATACGGTTGTATACATTTAGTTATTATGAGAAAAATAATTACGTTTGACCTGGAGTAAACATAAGGTTTATTCATTAAGTTATTTGATCACATATGGCCTGATGAAATACATTGTGATACACGGGAGATAATACTCGCTCTAAGAGGACTCATCGCCGTGATTCATGTGTTTTATTTCAGTATGAAGTTTTGTGGGTTTGGGTTAATAATTCATTTGAAGGAATATTGGGATCAAGTGGGAGAATGTTAAAATATGTAATATATTTGATTATTCTAAATATGATTCCAATATTATATTCCCAATAAATACCAAATCAATTCCCTATATAAATTCCAATTATTGCCCAATTTATTACCCACGTGTATTAAGTGATATTTGTCCGTTATTACATTACCATAATGGTCTTGATGGGAGATACCGGTAACGTAACCAACGGAATAAAAACGTCAGGTCGTCTGGGTCAAACCCTCATGATACAGAAAAACACACCATCAGGTTTTGTGAAGGGGATTGACTAGTAGAACAGGACGTGCGTTTTCTATATTGCAAATCACTCGTGTTGTGTGGATCCATCAAAGATTTTGAGGTTTCCCACTTCTAGATTTCATCAATGGCTGGAGGTATGTTGATATTTATGTTTCCGCTATTCGATCCCGAATTAATATTATGAATTTACCTGTTATGGACAAATCGGGATCTCCAAGTTTTGTTTATATGCAATCTCTAACAGACTCAACTCTGTCTCGAGTTTCATGCTCTCTAGTGATATCTCAAGTTCATGTTTTCACATGAGAGACGACTTGTAAAATAAAAGGAATAAAAAGAGAGTAAGTCTTATTAATTACAAAGTTATACATGACATATGGACGTAAGACCAAACATTTAGCAATTGACCGATCATTGACCCATCAAAGGACATGTTTAAATGTTACAAAAAAATAGGTCTTCTAATTGTAATAATAATCTCAAGTTAATACGTATAAATGTGATGTTAAATCCTATTATATCTTGGTGCTTTTTGCCCCTCCAAGCGCCTTATCATAACCTGTGGATCTCCATTGGAGTATTCGTTGGTTGGGTTAAACCTAAATCCAAACCAAGAGATTCCACATATAATTTGTTGGTGATCAATATCTCACTCTCAATTTTAATATCGTCCAATAAAAGAAAAAAGTGAAAGAAAAGTATGGTGAAGTGTTTGGATTAGACGTCCCACCGACACTTGCAAATTGATCAGAATATAATGATTTTGATCCTAACTTGAATAATCCAACCAACATTTGCAAATTGATCTTAATGCAATGGTTTTGGTCCAGAAACTCTGTCCCATGTTATGGGTTTCCGGCAACTACAGAAATCATCAGGATTCAGTATTTTAAGATAACCAAAGGTAACACATGAAGAAGCACTTGGTCCATGATACAGAGTAGCACATGATTGCAGCTGGATAGCTTTTGAAGAATGTATATATCTCCATGATAATGCTTCATCTATTATATTATACAAAATTTAAATCAGAAAACGATAAGAAGGTTGTAGCTGCAGTATCTATGAAATAATTTCTTTTCCACCCTCTTTTTTGGAGATTGATCACAGATTAGAGAGTTGTGACCAATCTGTAAATGTGTGCTACATTACATACATTGGCAAGATAGGAAAGTTACTAAAGTCCTAAACTGGAGTGAAATGGAGCCGGTATTTGGTGGACTAAACATGTTAGGAATGGGGGAACTAGAAAGAACAAACAGATTTCAAGTATAGGACTTGCTGAGGATAATTTCCGAGTCGTGGTATTATGGTCACCCTCCTTACGCCCTTCAAAATCCACAATAGAGGATACAGAAATCAACTCTATGCAATTGCACGGAAACAATGTTGATCAGGTTTGAACTTCGCCGGCAAAACCGACGTGCATTTTTGTGGAAAATCATCTCAGGGATCGAATTCGTCCTCAATGGCAAAACCTGACTCGTTTCATCTAATCCTGCATTCATTCTCTCTACCTAGCGTCCTTTGCATGTGAAGTTGTAACATTCAATATTGAAGCTTTGAAGAATGGCGATATTTTAATATTGTTCCTATCACTAAGCCACCTTTCCAAACTCACTACTTAAACTACCTAACTTCTATGGTTGTGTTTGGTCATGTCTTAATAAGATAATGTTTGATAGAATAACATTTGGTCGAAGTGAATTCTCCATCAATTTTCTCATGTCAATTTCATGTTTGAAGGATGATATATCGAGTATGGGAAACCACGGAGTGCAAAAACTTGGCACGAAGGGACACTTAAGTGCCAAAACTTTGGAAATGTACACTTAAGTACCAGTTTCGGAGTAAAGTGGAACATTTAGGGCGCGTTTGGTAACATTTCTATTTAAAAGTTGTTCTAGGAAACATAAATAGAGAAAAGTGTTTATGTTCCAGGGAACAATTTTTAAACAAAAAAACGCATTTGATAAACTTGTTCCGAGAATAAAAATGAACAGAAACACATTTGGTAAATTTGTATAATTTTTTTATTTCTTTTAATTTTTAAATATTTTTATTTTTATTTTTATATTTTCTTTCTTATTTTTCTTATTTATTTTTCCTTTTTCTTTTTCTTATTTTGGCCGGTCGCTGGCCTCGGCCATGGCCGGCTACCGGCCAACGAGGGCCGGTGGCCTCGCCCGGCCACGGCGAGGCTCGCCGGCCCTAGCAAGGCCGAGCCTCGCTGAGGCGGGTGAGGCTCGGCCTCGCCTTGGCTAGGCGGTCTCGGCCTCGTTGAGGGCCGGCAACGCTCCGGCGAGGTCTCGGCCCTCGACGGCCGGTTCCGGCCATGGCCGAGGCCGGCGACCGACCAAAGAAAAAGAAAGAAAAAGAAGAAGAAAAGAAGAAGAAAAAAGAGAAGAAAATGGAAAGTATTCCTAAATTTTGTTCCAAAACAAGAAACAACTTTTTTGTTTCTTATTTACATTAGATGTGTTTTAAACAAAAATGCAAACAAACGCGTTTGTCCTTTTTGTTTAACAGGAACAAAAAAACAAAAAAGTTGTTTAAAAACAGAAAAAGAAATCAAAACAAACGCAGCCTTAAGTGACACTCAGCCAAAATCCAGCCAAATTACTAACGTGGCAATTTTCCGGCGAGTTGGGTGCAAAACGGCGTCGTTTGCTTGTCAACGTGGCGAGAAAATGCAAAAATAACGACGTTTTGTGTCGATGTATAAATAATTAATATAAAAATTAATTAAATTAAATTTAAAATTAATTTTATTTAAAATATTCTAAAAATTTAAAAAATTAAAATTAAAAAACCTAAAAATTAAAAAACTTAAAATTGAAAAACCTAAAAAATAAAAATTATAAAACCTAAAAAATTAAAAAAATTAAAATTGAAAAACCTAAAAAATTATGAACTTATAATTGAAAAACCTAAAAATAAAGAACTTATAATTAAAAAAATTATAATTAAAAAACCTAAAAATAAAAGATATATATAATTAAAAAACCTAAAATATAAAAAACTTGTAAATAAAAAACATAAAAATTAAAAAACCTAAAACCTAAAAAACCTAAAATTAAAAAAACAAGAAAAAGGAAAAGAAGTGGGGAGCCAAAGGGGCGGCTAAGGGTGAGCCCTCGCCGCCGCCGTCGGGAAGGGCCTTTTTTATTATTATTTCTTTATTTTAGGTTTTTAAATTTTAGGTTTTTAAATTATAAGTTTTTTATTTTTAGGTTTTGTAATTTTAGTTTTAATGCTTTTAGTTTTTTTATTTTTTATTTTAATTTTTTTAGGTTTTTTAATTTTAATTTTTTTTTAATTTTTAGGCTTTTTGATTTTAAGTTTTTATTTTTTTAGGTTTTTTTATTTTTTATTTTTAATTTTTAGTTTTTTCATTTATAATTTTTTAATTTTTAGGTTTTTCAATTTTAATTTTTTAATTTTTTAGGTTTTCTAATTTTAATTTTTTAATTTTTTAGGTTTTCTAATTTTAAGATTTTTATTTTTTAGGTTTTTCAATTTTAATTTTTTAATTTTTTAGGTTTTTCAATTTTAAGTTTTTTTTTTATTTTTTAGGTTTTTTAATTTTAAGTTTTTAATTTTTAGAATATTTTGAATAAAATTAAGTTTAAGTTTAATTTAATTAATTTTTATATTAATTATTTACATCGACATAAACGACGTCGTTTTTGCATTTTTCGCCACGTTAGCAAGCAAAATGATGCCGTTTTGCACCCAACTCGCCGGAAAATTGCGACGTAAGCAATTTGGCCGGATTTTGGTCGAAGTGGCACTTAAGCGTTCCACTTTACTCCAAAACCGACACTTAAGTGTACATTTCCGAAATTTTTGCATTTAAGTGTCTCTCCGTGCCAAGTTTTGGCACTTTGGCTATTATTCTATCATGATATATCTTACCATGCACTACGACGAATATTTTCGAGTCTAAACTACTTAAGCTAGGTAAAAAACGAAGGAGCTGAGTATCAAATCAATTGGTAGCCAAAACAATGAGTCGATTTGTCGGAATATCACCGATGTTAGTCGACGATCTCCATTTGTGGAGATGACTAAGTTCACGGTCAAATAGAGTGATATACCGAATTATATAACATATTGCAAATGGACCTTTAAGCAAATGGTCATATGCAACATTAAAGAGAAGTTTGACAAGCTCATAATATTCCAATTTTAATAAATTGGTTTTACTATACTTTTTGTCATTTTGCTATCATTGAAAGGGCCAAGACACTATTTGTTGGAGAAACGGGAGGGCAAGATTACACTCAATCTTGGCCTTTCCTGAAGTTAAAGGGCAGAGCATGGTTCGGGGGCTGAGCAAAGCATTGATGGATAACTTGCTTTGATGGATAACTTGCGACTGCTTGCATTGACGATGTTTGTGAGCTCCAGGTCCTTTTTCGACGTTGCTTGCGAGATGGATGGCGACTGCTTCAATTTTGACCCATGGCACCAAAGAGTCGAAATGCGCTGAGTGGGAGGGTTTTTTTTTTTTTTCTGGAATAAGTTAAGGATTTTTGTTTGAGACAGATTGGATTTTGACCGATGGTAAAAATAATGGAAAAAAAATATCATCTCTATTTTGTAAATGATCGTAGTAGACACAATCGCTAGTTTGGATTAACCGGTCCCTACAACTACAGAAAGCGAATGCCAACTATAGAGCGATAAGAATATTATGGTTGCCCTATCAACATCAACCTGTGGATGGACATGCTCCTTATCGAAAGAGGTAAGTTTTCTTTTATAAGCCAGAATGAGTTCACTCTTGATCATAATAAGTGTTTGCTTGATCCTAAGAATGATGCAGTTGGCCTCTAAGGACCGCGCACTTGACCTAAACGAGAGCATGGATCACGACGAGAAGCATGCACTTCCCTCATGCACATCACCCTACAGAGCATGCACCTTATCCAAAATAGGACTGTGTTTTAACTAGGGGTGAGCATGGTTAGGTAGAACTGGGGAACCGGGGGAACCGGCCCTGGAGGTTCCGGTTCGGTTCCAGTTGAGAGGCCGGTTCCTATTTCGGGGAACCGGCGGTTCCCGGTTCCGGTTCCGGTTCCGGTTCCTATGAGAACCAGAACCGGTAGGAACCGGAACCTATTCCTAAAAACCCTAAATCAATTTTTCGCTTACGCTCAGTTCAATTCTCCTCTCTCGTGACTCATTCTCTCGCTTCGCCTTGTCCCCAACGTCGCTCGCCCTCGACGCCAATGCCGGACGCCGCTCGCCCTCGACGCCACCGCCGAACGCCGCTTATCCTCGATGCCACCGCCGGACGTCGCTCGTCTCGCCGTTGGACGCCCCTCACCCCCTCTTGCTCCCTCGACACCGTCACCCCCTGCTCGCCTCGCCGCTCAGCCGCTGGACGCCGCTTGCCCTCGACGCCGCCGCTGGACGCCGCTCGACCCCCCGGTGGACGCCACTCGCCACTCGCCCAGTTGCCCTCGACGCCGCTCGCCGCTAGCCCAGCCGCCCCCGACGCCGCTCGCCGCTTGCCCAACCGCCCCCGACGCCGCTCACCACTAGCCCAATCGCCCGACACCGCTCACCACTAGCCCAATCGCCCCTGACGCCGCTCGCCGCTTGCTAATTTTTAAGTATTGTCAAATAACATGCTATTTTGTAAGTATCGTCAAGTCTCTATAATGTTGATTTCTTTGTGATTTCAGGTATTAAAATGTTTGAGGATGTTGCTGAGTCCAAGGTATGTGTAAGCCTTCTGCTTTCTTCTTTCGTTGTTCTCACGTGTCTCTTATGTTTCTGTAATACTTGAAGGGTTTTTTACTTGATCAAAATTAAAAGATGCCTCTTCCGGTAAAAAGCATAGTCAGCATACTTGCCCGTGTTTATGTTGTCGCATTATATAAATTGCTTCTCTTAATAGACTGAATGTTTTGGTAAAAGTAATCAAACTTGCTTGATAAATCCAAGCCGAAGATGTAAAATTTGCTGCCAAATTGGTACCAAACAGTTACAATGCTTGTTGTGATTTGCAGTTGAGAAAAGGTGCTATTGTGAAGTCTGTTGGTGTTGTTGATGCGAGTGCAGGCAATGAATAGATCTGGTACTCCCATAATGGTCGCTCTGTGATTCCATTTGTCTACCTATGCATTTCAGGTCATGTTGCTAAAGTTTTTGATCGCACAAGAACTATGGTTGATGTTTATGGTGCTTTCTATGATTTTCTTGCATCCTGAAGTTGAAGGTATGAAAGTCAAAGACTAGAATGCATGTATTGCATTCTATTCTCGTCAACTCACATTCTCTTATCATATTTATTTTTAGTTATTATTTCTTGAAAATGTACAAGCAGTAACTAATGTGAGTTCTATTAGCATAATACGTTTGACCTATGAGTGATCCAAACTTCTCTTATCATTGTCCAATCACTTTTATTCCTTGTTTTTTTCAGATGGGCTCTGTGGGAACACCAGCGAATCATAGAGATATTTTTGGATGCAGATGCATGTATTATCATATGCTTTTATGTACGTTTATAGTTTGTCCTTCTCCCTCAAATAAAGGGAAATAAATACAATATCTCACTTTTCTAAAAATTCATTTTAGTCCCAACTTACTAATTCCACATTATGTCGCCCCTTACTCCCGGCAAATCCATCTTTGAGCTGATACTTTTGAATAATTCACAATATAGAATGGATTACGATCATTAGTAGTTGCACTTGCAACTCCAGTTTTGCATTAGTTGTCTGTACATCTACTTCCAGACCTTAGTAAACTCCTGAAACTACATGCATTAATATCATATCACGCCACTAAGATTTGAGGAAAAAACAATAGGATTAAAAGATAGAGAAAGAAAAGGAAACTAAGTAGTTCTCATATCCAATTACATGCTGAATTGCTCTATTTGTCATCAAAGGAGCTAACTTCTTCATAGATTGAGTTCCTGACAGATCTGTGCTTGTTTGCACAATGCAGGCCGGATGAGATCTCAAATTCATAAGTCTTTCAATGAGTGGATGCTTTTCATTGGGTGCTTTGTTGCTCTTGGTAGGGGTCTAGAGCTTACATTCCTACCATCAAATTGCATGATGTCTTCAAACTTTTTGGCTATCTGATTGCCCTAACATTGCTCGTTATCCTTTCTTGTAGCTCTTGAGCAGTAAAGGGTATGGATTGCCAGGTTGCTGGTGCGCACTTGTTGGATTTCAATGGGTATGGCTAAATTCTTTGTCGTTGGCTTCTTTTTCCAGCATTAGTCACTTGCTTGGAGACTGAATTTTATTGTGGAATGTGTCCTTATTGGGACTCAGCTTATTCATGTGATGATGTCAGGCTCAGTTTTTCCTTGCTCTCCAATGCCTGCTATCTCCAAATGGCATACTTCATGAAAATGATTCAGGCAAATACAAGCCAATTGACCTGAGAGCTACATAGCTTTAGATCCGTGTCTAATTCGTCTTGTCAACAAATTAGCAATCATGAAGCTGGAATGAGTCATCGAAAATGAGCTAATGATACTTCTGGGGAAGAGAATTATGTACGTAGATGAGAATAGGCGTGAATCTGTACATGTCATGCTAGACAAAGTGTTAAAAGGCCTAGTTGTTGCTTGATTGTTTTCAAATTCTGATGTTGCAGTGTAGAAGAAAGGGTCAAATAATTGGAATGGTTGTGGCTCTGTGACTTTGCCTGGCATCCTTACAACCAAAAAGTGTGGGTCCGCTGAAACTTCAAATGCATTGATTATTTGTTCTGTCAGATCATAATTCTTCTTTTATGGGTCAAGAAAGATAACCAATCGATGCAAGTATTCTCTTTTATCTAGTTGAATTCCTTGTCAAGAATTGATTTTCCTCTGTTGATAGTTCTCTTCATTTTGTATACTCTTTGATGAATGACAAGTTTGTTTATTATTGTTACATTCATTTCCATTTTTAAACTAAAAATGAAATTAAAAAAAAAAAAAAAAAAAACCTATTGAAACCTGGAACCGAATAGGAACTTGTGACAGGGTAGGTTACAGGTTCTGGTTCCGATGGGTAGGTTCCAAGTTTCAAAAACTGAGGAACCTATACCCGATGGCAGGTTCCAGGTTCCAGGCGGAACCTATAAGGAACCTGGAACCGCTCACCCCTAATTTTAATAGGGACCTTATAATTTCTCCATAAACAATGATTTTTTTTTTCTGGGTCAGATTGACACCATGTCCTTAACTGGTTCATGAAATGGCGGCCAGACAACAACACGAAGTACTGTGCCAAGGAGAGGGAAAAAGTACGAGATGACAAGATTGAAGGTACATAAACATTAGCAGAGAAAGTAATTTATTGAATACCCTGTCAATGAAGGATATTTCCAAGCAATGACACTGTCGAACCGAGACAATTTGTGCCCCATCAGTTGCGTGAAGATCAACGAGGAGAACTTTTCTAAATTCCACAAGAAGCCTCACCACCTATTATTTCCAATCAATTACACTGTGGAACCGAGACAATTCGTGGCCCGTCAGTTGCGCAAAGACCAATGAGGAGAACTTTTCTAAATTCCACAAGGAGCCTCACCACCTATTATTTCCAAGCAATGACACTGTCGAACCGCGACAATTCGTGGTCCGTTAGTTGCGCGAAGACCAACGAGGAGAACTTTTCTAAATTCCACAAGGAGCCTCACCACCTATTATTTCCAAGCAATGACACTGTCGAACCGCGACAATTTGTGGTCCGTCAGTTGCGCGAAGACCAACGAGGAGAACTTTTCTAAATTCCACAAGGAGCCTCACCACCTATTATTTCCAAGCAATGACACTATCGAACCGCGACAATTTGTGGTCCGTCAGTTGCGCGAAGACCAACGAGGAGAACTTTTCTAAATTCCACAAGGAGCCTCACCACCTTTTATTTCCAAGCAATGACACTGTCGAACCGAGACAATTCGTGGTCCATCAGTTGCGCGAAGACCAATGAGGAGAACTTTTCTAAATTCCACAAGGAGCCTCACCACCTATTATTTCCAAGCAATGACATTGTCGAACCGAGACAATTCGTGGTCCATCAGTTGCGAGAAGACCAACGAGGAGAACCCTTCTAAATTCCACAAGGAGCCTCACCACCTATTTATTATCCACTCATTTCGTCTTAACCACCACCTATTTATTATCCACTCGTTTCGTCTTAACTAGTAGAATCTCGCATGCACGGCACATGTTAACACAATACATATCTATAACGACGTACATAAATCAAATTTGAATTAAAAAGATTCGAGATTCTTTATTTGACTTCTAAGTGTCATTAAGTAAGGGATATTTCCGTAATTTTCAAGAGAATTATAAAAAGAAGAAGCAAAGTGACAATTTCTCTTATAAATCGTACCTAATGAGACAATTCATTATTTATAAAATCTTTTGAAAAATCTTTGAATTTTCTTCAACATGAAATTAAAAAACACTCATGTGAGAAAAGGATAACAATAACATACAAACTAAAATAAAATAGCAAAGAAGTTGAAAAGTATAATATATGGAGAAAGAGAGGGAGTAATTAATAAATTATTTGTGCAAAAAGGCAATGAAAATAGAGAAGTAATATATTGGCATCTTCAGGTGGTTAATAAATGTTTTGGAGATGAGTTAGTGATTGCAGCTGGATAGCTTTCGAAGAATGTATATATCTCCATGATAATGCTTCATCTATTATATTATACAAAATTTAAATCAGAAAACGATGAGAAGGCTGTAACTGCAGTATCTATGAAATAATTTTTTTTCCACCCTCTTTTTTGGAGATTGCTCACAGATTAGAGAGTTGCGACCAATCTGTAAATGTGTGCTACATTACATACGTTGATGAGATAGAAAAGTTACTGAAGTCCTAAACTGGAGTGAAATGGAGCTGGCATTTGGTGGACTAATCATGTTAGGAATGGGGGAACTAGAAAGAACAAACAGATTTCAAGTATTTAAAGGACTTGCTGAGGATAATTTCCAAGTCGTGGTATTATGGTCACCCTCCTTACGCCCTTCAAAATCCACAATAGAGGATACAGAAATCAACTCTATGCAATTGCACGGAAACAATGTTGATCAGGTTTGAACTTCGCCGGCAAAACCGACGTGCATTTTGTGGAAAATCATCTCAGGGATCGAATTCGTCCTCAATGGCGAAACCTGACTCGTTTCATCTAATCCTGCATTCATTCTCTGCCTAGCGTCCTTTGCATGTGAAGTTGTAACATTCAATATTGAAGCTTTGAAGAATGGTGATATTTTAATATTGTTCCTATCACTAAGCCACCTTTCCAAACTCACTGCTTAAACTACCTAACTTCTATGGTTGTGTTTGGTCATGTCTTAATAAGCTAATGTTTGATAGAATAACATTTGGTCGAAGTGAATTCTCCGTCAATTTTCTCATGCTCAATTTCATGTTTGAAGGATGATATATCTTACCATGCACTACGGCAAATATTTTCGAGTCTAAACTACTTAAGCTAGGTAAAAAACGGAGGAGCTGAGTATCAAATCGGTCGGTAGTCAAAACAATGAGTCGATTTGTCGGAATATCACCAATGTTAGTTGACGATCTCCATTTATGGAGATGACTAAGTTCACGGTGAAATAGAGTGATATACCGAATTATATAACATATTGCAAATGGACCTTTAAACAAATGGTCATATGCAACATTAAAGAGAAGTTTGACAAGCTCATAATATTCCAATTTTAATAAATTGGTTTTACTATACTTTTTGTTATTTTGCTATCATTGAAAGGGCCAAGAAACTATTTGTTGGAGAAACGGGAGGGCAAGATTACGCTCAATCTTGGCCTTTCCTGAAGTTAGAGAGCAGAGCGTGGTTCAGGGGCTGAGCAAAGCATTGATGGATAACTTGCGACCGCTTGCATCGACGATGTTTGTGAGCTCCAGGTCCTTTTCGACGTTGCTTGCGAGATGGATGGCGACTGCTTCAATTTTGACCCATGGCACCAAAGAGTCGAAATGCTTTAAGTGGGAGAGTTTTCTTCTTCTTCTTCTTCTTTGTTTTTTTGTTTTTTTTTTCCGGAATAAGTTAAAGATTTTTGTTTGAGAACCTAATCATGAAGTGCTCTATTTTGCAAATGATCATGCTAGACACAATTGCTAGTTTGGATTAACCGGTTCTTACAACAATAGAAAGCGAACGCCAGCTCATGTTGATAGAACGGTAGGAATATTTAGGGTGCCCTATCAACATCAACCTGTGGAAGGGCATGCTCCTCATCGAAAGAGGCATATCTTTCATTCATAGGCCAGAATGAGCTCACTCTTGACCATAAGGTCCATAACAAGTGTTCATTTGATCTTAAGAAGGATGCACTTGGCCTCTAAGGACCGAGCACTTGACCTAAAGGAGAGCATAAATCATGACGAGAAGCATGCGCTTCCCTCATGCACTTCACCCTAAGAAGCATGCACCTTATGTATAATAGGACTGCATTTCAACAGGGATCTTGTAATTTCTCCATAAACAAGTATGTTTTGACACTCTGTGTTTAGCTGGATCAAGAAATGGGGGCCAGACAACAACACGAAGTAGTGTGCCAAGGAGAGGGGAAAGGTACAAGATGACAAGATTGAAGGTATTTAAATATTAGTAGAGAAAGTATTTTACCGAAGTCAAATCTGTTTTTCCCCTGTCAATGAAGGATATTTCCAAGCAATGACATTGTTGAACCGAGACAATTCATGATCCATTAGTTGTGCGAAGATCAACGAGGAGAACCTTTGTAAATTCCACAAGGAGCCTCACCACCTATTTATTATACACTCATTTTATCTTAACTCGTAGAATGTCGCATGCGTTGCGCATGTCAAGACAATATATGTTTGTGACGATGTACAAAAATCAAAATTGAATAAAAAAAGATTTGAGTATTCTTTATTTGACGTCTAAGTGTCATTAAGTAAGGGATATTTCCATGATTATTACGAGAATTATAAATAAAAAAAGAAGAAGCAAAGTGATAATTTCTCTTGTTAATCATATTTAACGAGACAATTCATTATTTATCAAATCTTTTGAAAAATCGTTGAATTTTCTTCAACATGAAATTGAAAAACACTCATGTGAGAAAAGGATAACAATAACATACAAACTATAAATAAAATAGCAAAGAAATTGAAAAGTAATATGTATGGAGAAAGAGAGAGGGAGTAATTAATAAATTATTTGTGCAAAAGAGCAATTAAAATAGAGAAGTAATATATTGGCATCAACAGGTGGTTAATAAAAGTTTTGGAGATGAGTTAATGAAGATTAAAAACCATTTAGAGAGTTTAGGGTTGGCATATTACTATGATGATCTGAAATTGTTCTCTCTCGGAATATAATAACCAACGGAACTCCCTAAAAAAAGAAGAGACTTAGGTTATTTTATTTTTATGCCTTACTGCGATCGTACGAAGTAGACTTTAATATTAACATAAAATTGTCATATCAAACAGGCTTAGAAACGTTCTTTAATCAATTGTTAAGAGATTTTTTTTACGATTCAAATATCCATGAACCCTCTATCATAAATGGTTTCTTGATGACAATAGAAAGGCTTGATTATGTCCTTAAATTATCTTTTCTCACTCAAAGCGTCCGCCCTCTCTCTCTCTCTCTCTAAAACGCAGAGGAGGAGGAGGAAAGCTCCCTTAGCATCTTCCGCGGCCACTGCAAATCACCGTTGCACGTCGCCTAATTCCCGTCCATCGCCGGTCCTCAAATCCTCCACCGGCGGTTTTTTTCTTTTTATCACTCGCGGGCGACTAGTCAAAGCTCCTTCGGTCCGTTCTTGTCAATCATGTGGAGTTGTTCATGCCCCTGCCGCCTCCATTCAACTTTTGACCGCTTGGCCTGAGACAAACACTGTTAATTATCCATGGTCGTGGAGTCAAGTTGCTTTCTGGCCCTTCGTCGGTCCCGTAGCCATTATTAAAGCTTCGTGTCATGTCCACCTCGTTGCTCCAGAGGGCGGTACTAATCCACGCACACGCAGGCTAAGACTTAGGCCTCATTGATGGCCGAGGGACCCAACTCAAACGTGCTGCCCTGTCCATCGTTTAGACTTCATACGTGTGAACGCCAGTACTGAGAAGGACATGGAGGGATCTTGTTTCCAAACGGTGAGAAAGAGAGAGAGAGAGAGAGAGACCCAACTTTTAACCGGCGACTTCTTAAGCTCCTTCGGTCACTTCATATCAGTCATATTATGTGTTAAATTCCCACGTTCACTATTTTGGCTCTCTCCATTATATATTTGTCTTCTGTAAATGGAATGAGTACTATTAGTATAATTGTCAACGTAATAGGAGGGATGTGAGTTTTGCTTTTAATCCCTATGATAAGATTTTAAAGTGTTGTTTCTTTTGATTTTTAACTTACTGCACCCTCAGTGAGCCATTCGAATGGCTGGAATTATTTTTGACTTTACCGAAAAAAGAAGACATGCTTATGTGTGTGCAAGCAAAAAAAAAAAAAAAAAAAGGAAAAAGAGATATGAGTAGAATCTAAATTTAATAGATGGTACTCACGACAAACTTTTAATTCAAAAAGATTGGAAAAGTGAGAAAAAATTGATGTCAATGAGCTACGGTTATATTAAGTTGTTAGATTTGTAACCTAGATCATCTTAGTCGGAATTTTAATCATCATGTTCAATTTATTGCAATATTATGTTTACACTAAAAGTAATCGGAAAATCTATTTTTATTTCAAAAATTAATTTTTGATGAGAATGTTATCATTCCCAACTAAAGCAACTATTCTCCTTCGTTGACCTTTCCGATACTTGTGCTGTCCACACAAATAATCACTATTCCTAAGAGGCTAAAAGGCGTACGCTTGACCAGCACCAGAGTGAAACGCATCCACTTTACCATCAAAGGATGCAACTTATTGTGAAGTGGGTGCACTCCGCCCTATAGAGAATGCACCTTCTCTAGGATAGGAATGCATTTCAACAGAAATCCTGTAATTTCTCCACAAACAATTATAGACGCCCATTTTTAGAGGGGAAAATTGATTAAATTTATTGATTTGTCCATGTTTAAAAAAAAAAATTAGTTGGTCTGCGGATTGAAATTAGGCTCTCCCACTGTTCTCCTAATTACACATAAGCATATCTTATTTGACATTGCAATCTTGAAATTTTAAACTTTATTTGACATGGAGACCCATGAACTATTTATGATATTTTTTTTAATTATTATTTAGTCGCTGATGTCTGAACCCGCTTTCGTACGTTTCAACTAGTTCACCTTCCTGAATAATCTTAAGAGCAAAATTTCTACATCGAGCATTAGTTATGATGTGACACCGTAGCAAAAACTCTAATCCAGGGAAAGCTTTGAAAAGTCGAAGTGTGAAAAGGCGGAAAATGATCCATTTCCAAGTAAAGTGGGGGCGGGGCGGATAAGAAAGTTTTGAAAAGTCGAAGTGTGAAAAGGCGGAAAATGACCCATTTCCGAGTAAAGTGGGGGCGGGACAGAAAAGAAAGCTTTGAAAAATTGAAGTGTGAAAAGGCAAAAAAGAACCCATTTCCGAGTAGGGGGCGGGGCGGAAAAGAAAGCTTTGAAAAGTCGAAGTGTGAAAAGGCGGAAAAGGACGCTCGGCTCCTTTCTCTTTTAACCGAGAGCTCGTGTAGAGAGCAGGGGAGACATAACAAAAAGAAAAAGAGAGAGGAAAGAGAGAAGAAGAAGAAGAAGGAGAAAGAAGAGGAAGGAGTTTCTTTTGTGCACGCCGCGGAAATCTCGCCAAGCCAATTTGACTTCATATTGTAACACCTTGTAAGTACTCATGTCGTTCGACCAATCAATATAGCTTTCAGAATTAGATCATATACTCGCGTCGTGTTGTAATTGAGGTATCGTGTTACTCAATTTTAACGTTATTCCGCAATTATTTGATAGGGCCACGACTTCGATGATACGAATACCAATTTATTGTTTGATCGTAGGCGACGGGGTGAGTAGGGGGCAGAAAAGAAAGCTTTGAAAAGTCAAAGTGTGAAAAGATGGAAAAGGACCAATTTTCTGAGTAAAGTGGGGGCGGGGCGGAAAAGAAAGCTTTGAAAAGTTGAAGTGTGAAAAGAAAGACAAGGACCCATTTCCGAGTAAGGAGGGGGGGGTGGAAAAGAAAGCTTTGAAAAGTCGAAGTGTGAAAAGGCGGAAAAGGACACGCGGCTCCTTTCTCTTTTAACCGAGAGCTCGCGCAGAGACCGAGGGAGACATAACAAAAAGAAAAAGAGAGAGGAAAGAGAGAAGAAGAAGAATGAGAAAGAAGAGGAAGGAGTTTCTTTTGTGCACGCTGCAGGAATCTCGTCAAGTCAATTTGACTTCATATTGTAACACCTTGTGAGTACTCGCATCGTTCGTCCAATCAGGATAGCTTTCAAAATTAGATCGTATACTCGCGTTGTGTTGTAATTGAGGTATCATGTTACTCAATTTTAACGTTATTCCTCGATTATTTGATAGGGCCACGACTTTGACGATACGAATAACAATTTATTGTTTGATCGTAGGTGACGGGGTGAGTAGGGGCGGAAAAGAAAGCTTTGAAAAGTCAAAGTGTGAAAAGGCGGAAAAGGACCCATTTCCGAGTAAAGTGGGGGTGGGGTGGAAAAGAAAGCTTTGAAAAGTCGAAGTGTGAAAAGATAGAAAAGGACCCATTTCCGAGTAAGGCAGGGAGGTGTGGAAAAGAAAGCTTTGAAAAGTCGAAGTGTGAAAAGGCGGAAAAGGACGCTCGGCTCCTTTCTCTTTTAACCGAGAGCTCGTGTAGAGAGCAGGGGAGACATAACAAAAAGAAAAAGAGAGAGGAAAGAGAGAAGAAGAAGAAGAAGGAGAAAGAAGAGGAAGGAGTTTCTTTTGTGCATGCCGCGGGAATCTCGTCAAGCCAATTTGACTTCATATTGTAACACCTTGTAAGTACTTGCGTCGTTCGTCCAATTAGGATAGCTTTCAAAATTAGATCGTATACTCACGTCGTGTTGTAATTGAGGTATCATGTTACTCAATTTTAACGTAATTCCTCGATTATTTGATAGGGCTGGGACTTCGAGGATACGAATACCAATTTATTGTTTGATCATAGGCAACGGGGTGAGTAAGACTATATCTTTTATGGAGTTATAAAATCATGTCTTAGATTGATAATGATTCGATATATATATATATATTTATTTATTTATTTATTGAACTAAGAAGAGCATGTTTGTTGCATAAATCTAGATCGAGCATTTACTACCCTGTTGATTTTGAAATTACATGGCGAAGCATTTGTGGAAATGGCTTATGAGTCTATTATCATGAACGAATTGAGGAAATTCTTCATGAAAAGAATACTTTTATTAATGGTTATATGTTTTGGAAAAGAAAGCTTTGAAAAGTCGAAGTGCGAAAAGGCAGAAAAGGATGCTCGGCTCCTTTCTCTTTTAACCGGGAGCTCGCGCAGAGAGCAGGGAGACATAACAAAAAAGAAAAAGAGAGAGGAAAGAGAGAAGAAGAAGAAGGAGGAGAAAGAAGAGGAAGGAATTTCTTTTGTGCACACCACGGGAATCTTGTCAAGCCAATTTGACTTCATATTGTAACACCTTGTAAGTACTCGCGTCATTCGTCCAATTAGGATAGCTTTCAAAATTAGATCGCATACTCGCGTCGTGTTGTAATTGAGGTATCATGTTACTCAATTTTAACGTAATTCCTCGATTATTTGATAGGGCTGGGACTTCGAGGATACGAATACCAATTTATTGTTTGATCATAGGCAACGGGTGTGAGTAAGACTATATCTTTTATGGAGTTATAAAATCATGTCTTAGATTGATAATGATTCGATATATATATATTTATTTATTTATTTATTGAACTAAGAAGAGCATGTTTGTTGCATAAATCTAGATCGAGCATTTACTACCCTGTTGATTTTGAAATTACATGGTGAAGCATCTGTGGAAATGGCTTATGAGTCTATTATCATGAACGAATTGAGGAAATTCTTCATGAAAAGAATACTTTTATTAATGGTTATATGTTTTGGTTATATGTTTTGGTTTATGAGGAATTGAAATAGTTTGAAACGATCATTTGTAAATGCCTTGATCAAATGCTTTGTGAAGGAATTGCCAAAAGTTATGGGTATGGATACGTGAAGTGCTTTACGAAACACATTGTATTTGATTAATTGAGTTGTGAAAGTTAATTCGATTTGGTTTGTGAAACTAGTTTATGAGGTGAATTGTGGTTTTGATTGTAGATTTGATATTGGTATTGGAGGATGTTAGGCTAGTGCTCAATATCGTTGTGAGCTCATTGAGGGGCATTTGGATATGCATACTGAGTTTATGATATCCTTTTGGGTCGAGCCACCGGCTTCGTAAGTGGAGATCTTACCAAGGAGAGAATCTTGACCGCTTTATCGTAAGGCATTATGTCGTGATCATAGTTAGTCATTGAACAAAAAAATGGTCGATAGATGGAGCATCGACGTTTGTTTTGATATGAGATGGATCAATGGATGAACCATGATGTGGTATCTAATAGAAATTAATTAATGGACTTGACCATTGATGTTTGAAATGTGAGAATAGTTTAAATGAGTTTTTCTGATTTGTAAACAACTCATATATGATTTTTATATATATATATATATATATATATATATATATATATATATATATTAAAGATTTGGATTATGAGTTTCTGGTAGTGCTTTATACTTATATATGCATAGTAGCTACTCGATTTGTTTAAAAAAGAAATGTACTCACTGAGCTTGTGATTGCTCATCCCTCTCTTCCAAACCTTTTCAGATTCTCGATTAGTGGGCAATAGAGCAAGAGTGATGTCAATGGGAACTTTTGGGAGTTGGATTTAGTGGTTTGAGGCTACATTCTTAATGTGAAAGGACGACTGTGTCATCCCTCATTTTGATGGTTTTGGGGTGTGATAGAAGAACTTTTGTTTCCTCAGCGCTTTGTACATTTTGTTTCGACCCTTCAAGGCACTCTTGTTTAATCCCCTGCCGCTCACAAACCAAGCCATGCCCATTGCAGAGCTTTTTCTTGGTGCCTTTCTTCCGATACTATTTAATAGGTTGGCCTCTCATAAGCTTCTCAACTTTGCACGACATAAGGGTATTAATACACTGTTGAAAAAATGGGAGAAGATGCTTATCAGTATCAACCAAGTACTGGATGATGCAGAGGATAGGCAACTGAATGGTGATCTCGGGGTGAAGTCATGGCTCGAAGATCTCAGGAACTTGGCCTTTGACATCGAAGACTTGCTTGATGAGTTCGCCACAAAATCCACGGAAAACAAATCCAAGGTAGATTTTGGCTATAGCAACGTGCGACCCCTTCGTCCGAGTTGTTGCTTCAAATTGAGCCCATGTGCATTTATGTTCGACTATAAAATGAGATCCAAGATAAAAAAGATGGATACCAAATTACATGGAATCATAACTCAGAAAGATAGTTTGAGCTTGAGAGAGAAAAAGGGGGAGCAATCAACATACAATCGACATAATAAGCTGTTTCCCACCACGCATTTGATGGAGGAATTTTTTGTTGGTAGGGAGGATAAAAAAATGGAGATCCTTGAATTACTAACCAAAGAAGAAGACAATAGAACATGCTCAGACATAAAAGTGATTCCTATTGTAGGGATGCCAGGTGTTGGGAAGACGGCTCTCGCTCAACAAGTTTACAATGATGCTAGAGTCACTGACTATTTTGATGTGAAAGCTTGGTCTTGCGTTTGTGATGATTTTGACGTGCTTGCTATTACAAAGAGTATCCTACTGACAACCAACTACCATTTACCCTGTGAAGGTAAGAACCTAGATTGGCTTCAAGACAAGCTCAAGGAAGACCTTTGGGGGAAGAAGTTTCTTATTATTTTAGATGATGTTTGGAATGAGAATTATGACAACTGGACAGCCCTCTTGAAGCCTTTTCAATTTGGAGCGAAGGGAAGCAAGATCATCATCACGACTCGAAACCTCGAAGTTGCTTCAATAGCTGGTGCTCCACCAATAACTCTTGAAGTGTTGTCATTGGATGCTTGCATGACTTTGTTTGCATTTCATTCTCTTAGAGCCATTAATTTCGATCATCATCCCGATCTTGAAGTATTAGGTCGGAAAATAGCAGAAAAATGCAAAGGGTTGCCATTAGCTGTGAAGACATTGGCAGGGTTGCTACGCACTAAAGTCAGTCCATATGAATGGGAAGCTATATGGAACAGTAAGATTTGGGATCTACCAGAAGAAAGAAATAACATCCTTCCGGCTTTGAAACTTAGCTACCTCCATCTCCCTTCCCATCTGAGGAGATGTTTCGCTTATTGTGCTATATTTCCGAAGGACTACAAAATCGAACGGGATGAGTTGATTCACTGGTGGTTTGCAGAGGGCTTGTTGGAGGGAGAAAAACAAAAGAGCCGTTGGAATACAGGTTTGAGCTATTTCAACGAGCTAGTATCTAGATCATTATTTCAAAAGTCGAATAGCAATGGCTCCCAATTCTTGATGCATGACCTTGTGAATGACCTAGCAAAGCTAGTTGCAGGCGCAACCTATTTTAGCTCAGGGGAATTTGAGTTTGAGTGTGATCAAAATGATACATCTTTAACTCGTTACGCTTCATTCATTTCCAGCCATCGCATTGTGCCAGAAAGATTCAAGATATATCAAGGAATGAAGAGACTTCGGTGCTTCATATCGTTAGTGAAGCAGTCTAAGTATTTCGATAAGTCTTTCTTGTCCCATAAAGTGTTATGTGACTTGTTGTTAAGATTGAAGTCCTTGAGGGTGCTTTCATTAAGTCACTATCACATTAGTGAGATACCAGATTGCATTGGCAAACTGAGGCACCTACGACACCTTAATTTGTCATACACTGATATTGAAATGCTTCCAAAGTCAATTGTTGCATTGTACAACCTTGAGGCTTTATTGTTGCGAAGCTGTCGCCGCCTTATCAAATTACCTGAAGGTATGGAGAAACTGATTACTCTGAGATTTCTCGACATTAGCGACACTGGGAGACTAATAGCAACGCCAATGTATATAGGTAATTTGGTGGGTCTTGAGATGTTGTCCAAATTTGTAGTGGGAACGGAAAATGGGTCGAAATTGAAGGAGTTAAACGACCTAACAAACCTTGGAGGAGAATTGTGCATCACCAATTTGCATATGGTTCAAGAAGCCGGAGATGCTAAGGATGCCAATTTATGCACAAAGGAGGGAATATGCACATTATCCATGCAATGGAGTATAGATATTAAAAAATTTCGAAATGAAGAGCTTGAAGGAGAGGTCCTTGAATTTCTTTGCCCTCACAAAAACCTTGAAAATCTCACAATATACTATTATGGCGGCCTAGAATTCCCGTCATGGTTAGGAAGTCCTTTACATGTTAATATAGTGCATTTATGTTTACATGGGTGTCACAAGGCCAAAGCACTACCATCACTCGGGCAGCTATCTTCACTAAAAGAATTGCACATTGATGGTTTAAATGCAATATGCAAGGTAGGTTCTGAATTTTATGGAGTTGAAAGTCCTTTTCCATCCTTATTGACTTTGGAATTCAAGGACATGCCACTGTGGGAAGACTGGTCTCATTACGTTGGCATTGAAGAAGTAGGAGTTATATTCCCTTGTCTTGAGCATCTCGTCATTCGGGATTGTCCTATGTTGATCGGAAGATTGCCTAGTCAACTAAACTCCCTCAAAAAGCTCGAAATCAAGTCATGTCCACTTATGGATTCCATGCTCTCTATCATAAGCCTTCCATGTCTCAATAAATTAACATTTGGAGGTTGTAACGATGGGGTGCTAAAAAGTTTGTTAAACCTGACATCTCTTACCACTCTTATTATAGAAGACGTTGCTGACCTAGCTTGCTTAAATCATGAGTTTACAAGCTCCTTGATCAAATTAGAGAAGTTGGAGATGGGAAGTTGTCAAAAGTTAATGTACTTGTGGCAAGATAAAGATGCAATTCGGAATCTCGTTTGTTTGAAGAGCTTATGCGTTGAAAATTGTCCAGAGCTCGTATCTTTCATGGCTGAAGAAGATATAGAGCTGCCCAGCAACCTCGAGACTATTGAATTGAGATATTGCTTCAATCTACAGAAGCTCCCAAGCAAGACACACACCCTCTCTTCTCTTAGAGGCTTGACCATTGGGAATTGTCCAAAACTCGTGTCCTTCCCCGAAACAGGCATACCAACATCGGTGATATCATTCAATATTACAAATTGCGAGATGTTGCAATCTTTACCCAGAGGATTAAGAATTCATATAGATGAACCAAACAATAGCAGCAATACCCAGGCTGACATGATGTCTTGTTTGCAAGAGTTAAGGATCTTCGGATGCCATTCTCTACCAGCCTCTCAATTCAACGAGGGAAGATTTTTACCTGCAACCCTCGAGAGTCTTAAAATTTCATTCTGCAAAGGAGTGGAGTCGCTTGAAGAGATAATTCTAGACCGTTTTCAGTCACTTCAGGTGATTGAAATTAGGCATTGTGAGAATTTGAGAAGCTTACCACAGTACCTACATACTCTGTCCCATCTCACTTCCTTGATATTGGTCAAATGTCCTGCTCTGGAGCTGGAGTGCTTTCCTCCTGTTCCTCCTTGCATCTCTTGCTTTTCTATTAGGGCATGTCCGAAGATAAAATCGTTGCCTGACCGGTTGAATCAACTTAAATATCTCCGTGATCTTGAAATTTTAGATTGTGAGAGCATTACGTGTTTCCCTCATGGAGGATTGCCGCCCCAGCTACGGGAACTTACAGTATGGGGATGTGAGAATATGAAGCAATCGGTGAGGGATTGGCTTACCCCCCTCACCTCCCTTCAAAATCTATGGATCGACGGCAATGCTGGAGGAGTGGGAGAAGAGGAGGATCTTATGCTTCCACTTCCTCCCTCTCTGCTCCATCTTAGAATCGATGATTTAGTTAATGTGAAAAGATTATCCGGCAGTCTCCCTCCCACTCTCCGAGCCTTAGGGATCTCACGATGCCCAAAGCTTAGGGAGTTGCCCCAGGATGGCCTCCCTCCCTCCCTCGAGCAACTCATGATCTTTAATTGTAGGATTCTCAAGGAGCAGTGCTCCAAACGGACCGGCTACTATTGGGACCTCATCCGCGAAATCCCAAAAGTTGAATTAAGGGGTATAATCACTTGAGTTGGCTCTTTAAAAGCTGTTCATATTTTAGACCCAAAAATTATGTTGCTTAAAGAAGCGTGTTTTAATTTTAGCAGATTGGTGAGCTGAAGCTTTAGGCCGTAACTAGGGCGTCAAAAGTACCCCCTTTCATGAAGATTTCTCTGTCTTGAAATATTTCATTAAAATCAGGTATTGCCTTTGCCATTTACTACTCCTCTACTCTTCTACTCGTAGTCACTTCTCTTCTCAGATTTGGCATCAGTTTTTCTCTCCATTGAACCGCTTCACATGATTTCATCGCTCCATAAAAAATGTCATAAAAGTCTGGGATGTTATAAACGGACTGTTGCATTTGAATTTGGACTCAGCTTATTTTTGCATTTTAGCAGTTTTCTGCACTCATCCAATTGTTTTGTCATCACTGTGCTCTGTCTTGTTCTTCAAGATTCTCTAACTCTTGTTTACCTCATAGATTATATTGTACTTACATCAGGCGAAGTTTGTCGGTATGACCTGGCGACTTATAGAAAGGTTGATATACCCTTCCTTCACCATGCCTCACCGGTATTAAGTCTAGGAAGGAGAAGATGCTGAAGGGGACCCTGCATGTTAAAATGCTCCTCATTGTGCAGAAGAAGGGAGATGCCACTGCAGGCTTCGTTCTTAACGTCTCGACTTTTTGTGGAATCTCTCCCATGATTAGTTGGTTCTCAAATTACTCATGGCGATAGAGGTATGTATCTCTTCTCTTTCCCTGTTCATTAATGTTTTTCCCTTGATGTTTCAATCCACTAGATGAATCTAAAGTCTGGACATAATTTATATGACTAATAAATAGCAAAGACGAGTTTGAAAATGTTTGAAAGTTGCATCACATTGAATAAGTGTAGCTCCAAACTTCAGATGGATAGAGCAAGTTGGTGTCACGTTAATGGTGGTTAGGTGCTTTAAATTCTCTTTCCTGTTTTACTCTGGAAACTCCATTTGAAGCCATTTAATAAGTTGTGGAATGTACCTGACTAATTTTCGTTATTTCTCTAATTCTGATATGTGAAAATTACCTTTCAACATTCACCAGAAATGGAAGGAACTTGGTGTTAACTTTCTGTGTGCATATACCGATACAAAGTACTTATTTCCACACATGCAATCTTCTGGTCAGAGCATACAGTGACGCACATTGAAATCTATGAGGGAAACAGATTTATTGGGGCTCAACCCTTCCATTCCAGCATTTTACTCACCATCCAAGATTAAGGAATGGTTTAGTCAATTTGAGTATGGACATAAATGAAGTTGTTTTGCGTCCTGGATAGCACTCAATGAAATCTTTGCCCATTGTTCATTTTGATTACTATTCATATTCTGCTTCGTGGAATCAAAGATGCATGGGCCTGCAGTCGCTGGTTGGCAAAGTTTAAAGGGCGGGTAGATTTGTTTATGCTATTTCTTTTGACAGGCTGTTTGAAAGACACGGGTAATGATCATAAGCTATAATCAAAATCTAGATTAAGGTATAATCAGAATCTAGAAAGAATCTCCCTTGAACGATTAGCATATTGTCTATATTCTACTTGTTTTGTTAAATTTCCGACAAATTGTCCACATTCTACTTGTTCATTTCTAGCCTTGTATCAAAGCGCATGTCAATTGTTTAAAGTTTCCCGTCTGTTACATTGTTTGTCATCATTTCCCCAGTTATCTCATTGACATGATCACGTCCACACTCTCTTGTGCGTAAAGGATCGGTTCTACTCCACGAGAGTTTAAGTTATACGTTGGCTATACTTTCCTAACAGGTTAAACTATTAAGAAATGCATTTGTCTAACATGCAGCAATCAAATCAGACAGCATGACCATTCAGCCAACCCTGCATTCTTGTTTGGTTCTTTCTTCTAGTAATTTTTTATGGTCTGGAAGACTTTCAGACAAGGATTATAAGCCTCTCATAAAATCATCAACTTACAACAAGAGTTAAAGCTTGGACTGTTAAAAGCCACTCTTATGCTGGCAATCCTCAACTTATTATATATGTTAGGGATAAGTGCTGTAAAAATCCTAAAACTTGTCACGAAAATGCAATTGAGTCCTAAAACTTGCAAAAAGTGCAATCAAGTTCTAAAACTTGTCAAAATGTTCAATTGAGTCCTAAAACTTGCAAAAAGTGCAATCAAGTCCTAAAACTTGTCAAAATGGTTCAATTTAGTCCTAAAGTTAACACCATCAGTTTATTGACGGAAAATGCCGACGTGGCGCCAATGTAGTATTTTAAAGGGTTAATACCCTAAAAAACCCAAAACTTGTACACTTATAACAAATTTACCTCAAACTATTTTTTTTTTACCACCAAAAACCCCAAACCGGTATACCTTTGACGAATTTACCCAAAACTGGTACACTTATGGCAAATTTACCTTCTGTTAATTTTTCATTAAATTTTACTATCAAATTATTAAATTAAATGACATGTGACAGATTAAGCGGTATACCAATTTGGGCTTTTATGCTCGTTTGTCATTAACAATTTTTGTGATTTTTTTGTGGTATTAATACAATTTAGCAAATGATATACTTGTCACAAATTTACCAGTTTGGGGTTTTTTGCAGTCAAATAAATTAGTTTGTGGTAAATTTGTCATAAATGTACCGGTTTATGATTTTTATGGTTAATTGGGTAAATTTATCACAAGTGTACCGGTTTGGGTTTTTCATGGTAAAAAAAAAATAGTTTGAGGTAAATTTGTCACAGGTGTACCAATTTGGGGTCTTCATGGTATTAACTCTATTTTAAATAATTTTTATTTTCCACCTAGCTTTTAAAATAATTTTTTATTCAATTTTTTTTTAAAAAATTATATTTAAAAACTAAAATTTAATTTTTAAAAGCTATTAAAAAAAATGTTAGGAGGAGGTGGCCGCCCATCGCTGGAGGGGCCGGCGACGATCGCCGCCCGCCACTCGACCAGCGCGAGGTCTCGCCAACCCCGGGCAAGGGCCGGCGACCCTCACCTAGCACGAGCGAGGGCGCCCGGATCTCGGGCATGCCGGCCCTCACGAGGGGCCGGCAACCGTTGCCCGCCCTAGGCGAGACCTCGCCGGCCCTCGCCCGGGGGGCGGCGTGCCCGGATCTAGGCGCCTCGCTTGCGCCGGCGAGGCCTCGCCTCGGTCGAACGGCGGCCGGGTGACCGTCGCCGGCTCCTTCGGCGATGGGCGACGGCCTCCTCCCGCCATTTTCTTTTTTTCTTTGTTTAATAGTTTTTAAAATATGAATTTTAGTTTTTAAATATAATTTTTTAAAAATTGAATAAAAATTATTTTAAAAAGCCAGATGGAACATAAAAAATAATTGAAAATGCCATGTCGCCATTTTCCATCAATAAGGCCGACAGTGTTAACTTTATGACTCAATTGAACCATTTTGACAAGTTTTAGGACTTGATTACACTTTTTTCAAGTTTTAGAACTCAATTGCATTTTCGTGACAAGTTTTAGGACTTTTACAGCATTTATCCCTATCTGTTATTTGTAGTATGGTTAACTATTACTATCAACTCTTTTTTGTTGCCCAAGAAAGTAATTGAAATGGTTGAGGGAAAGTGTAGTGCTTTCCCTTGGAACGGAGATCCTGATGCTAAAGAGGGAGCAAAAGTTAGATGGGACATTGTTCATCTCCTAAGCAGTTTGGAGGCCTTGGCATTTGAAATATCTTGATTGTATTATGGGGTGTCTGTGGAGCGTTTTGTTGAGGTGTGGGTCTCAATGTTTTCCCTAGCTATAAAACCATCGTCCTTGGAAGAGTTGGGAAAATTTTGGAACGCCATGTTATTTATATAGTGGGTAATGGAGATAATATTTCTCTTTAGTATGACTTGTCGCATCATGCTGGGATCTTGCCGCAATCATTTCTCAAGGAGAACAACTTATGATTCTGCTCTTCCTCTGCAGGCCAAAGGATCTGCTGCAATTCGTAACTCTCACTGGAAGTGGCTTGCTGCTAGGACTAAAGAGTTGGTCTTCATCCAGGCTGCAGTTTGTGGTGTGGTTTTTTCTAATTCCTTAGCTGCAGACAAGGTTGTACGCACAGAATCTTAAAGTGGTTGCTCTGACTTTTTTGTTGCTGGGGAAATTGTCAGAATGCTTTGATTCTTAATATCTTGACTTCTGTGGAAACTTTTCCATTATTAGTTGGTTCTCAAATTACTCACGGGTATAGTTATGGATATGTTCTCTTTCTCTGTTCAATAAATGTCTGTTTTTCACTGGTGTTTCAATCCACTGGACAAATCTAAAGTCTGGACATAAGTTTATAAGATAAATAAATAGCAAACACAAGTTTGAAAATTTTATAAAGTTGTACCGCATTGAATAAGTGTAGCTCAGAACTTCAGATGGATAGGGCATGTTGATGCCATGTTAATGGCAGTTAGGTGCTTTAAATTCTTTTGCCTATTTTAGTCTGGAAACTCCATTTGAACACATTGACTAAGTTGTTGAACGTACTTGACTACTTTCCCTTATATCTCTGATTCTAATTTGCAAAATTTACTCACCATGAGCGGAAGGAACTTGGTATTAAATTTCTACCTGCATTTAGTGATACAAAGTACTTATTCCCACAGGCAATCGTCTTATTTCTGAGCACACTGTGAAGCACATCGTAATCTATCGCGGAAACGGATTTTTATTGCGTCTCAACCCTTCCATTCCAGCATTTTACTCACAATCCAAGATTAAGGAACGACTTAGTCAGTTTTAGTACAAACACAAATGAAGGCGTTTCACGTTTCGGATAGCACTCAGTGAAATCTTTGCCTATTGTTTATTTTGATAACTATTCTTATTTTGCTTGATGGAATCAAAGATACATAGCCCTAGAGCCGCTGGTTGGCAAAGTTTAAAGGGTGAGTAGGTTTCTTTAGGGTAATGATCATGGGGTATAATCGGGAAAAGTGCCAAAAAAGTCATAAACCTTTTGCTTTTGTGCCAATTTAGTCCTAAACTTTTTTTTCGGTGCCAATTCAGTCCTAAACCTTTTTAAGTTGTGCCAATTCAATCATTTCCGACAATTTTGACCGGATTTTGCTTATTGGGCCTTGGCCGGCGACGTGGCTTGATCGGCGCGACGTGGACAAATTTTAATAATTTTTATTTTTTTTATTTTTTAAATAATTTTTTATTTTTTATTTTTGTCTTTTCCTCCAGCCGGTCGCCGGGTCCGGCGACCGCAGGCGATCGCCGGCGAGGCGAGGCCGACCTCGCCGGATCGGCAAGGTCGAGCCTCGCCAACCATGCCTCGCCGACCATGGGCGAGGGGCGCGAGGCTCGACCTCGCCAGATCGGCGAGGGCAAGCCTCGCCCATGGCCGCCTCGCCGGATCCGGCCATGGGCGATGGGCGAGGCTCGCCTCACCGGATCTCGGGGGCGAGGTCCGGCCTCGCCGGCCCTTGCCCGACCTCGCCGAGATGAGGCCATGGGCGAGGCTCGCCCTGCCGCCTCGCCGGGGCAAGGCAAGCCTCGCCCATGGCCGGCGAGGGCCGGCGAGGCTCGACCTTGCCAAATCCGGCGAGGCTCGCCCTCGCCGGCCCTCGCCCATGGTCGGCGAGGTCGGCCTCGCCCTCGCCGGCGGTCACTTCCGGCGGTCGCCGGACCTCGGCGACCGGCTGGAGGGAAAAAAAAAAAAAAATATTAAAAGTATTTAAAAATATTTTTAAAATATTAAAAAATTATTAAAAGTTGTCCACGTCAGCACCGATCATGCCACGTCAACCGGCCGGCGTCTAGTCAGCAAAATCCGGCTAAAATTGGCCGGAAAGGACTGAATTGGCACAACTTAAAAAGGTTTAGGACTGAATCGGCACCAAAAAAAAGTTTAGGACTAAATTGGCACAAAGGCAAAAGGTTTAGGACTTTTTTGGCACTTTTCCCGGGTATAATCGGAACCTAGAGAGAATCTCTTCTGAAGGATTAGCAAATTGTTTTGTTAAATTTCCAACAAATTGTCTGCGTTCTACTTATTCATTTCTAGCATTGTATCAAAGCACATGTGGATGGTTCAAAATTTCTTGTATCCCATTGACATGATTATGTCCATATTCTATCGTGCATGTGTAAGGGATTAGTTCTACGCAGATAGAGCGTTAAGTTATAAATTATAGTCTAGGTGAAAATGACAGAATTGAAGAGAAACTAATAATTCTTTTTTCTTTTGGGTCATCATTTAAAAATAATTTTGTCATCGAATGTTTTTGGACACTCATTAAGCAATCAAACTACGAAAATTTTACTGCTTTCAACGCATAGGGCTCTCAAATTATGATTGTTGGTTAATGATGATATAATTCACATAAACTTAATAACTGTCCTATATTTGATAGCGGGATGGAATTCATGAGGCTGAATCAATGAAATCATGATGCCATATGATCTATGTGATGCATGATGATGGTAGATGGGTGCATTTGGGAATTGTGTGATGTGAGTGGTGAGAGAGAACTCACTGAACAAAGCACAAATTTCGGGGTTGGGCTGGAGACGGGCCCATTTCTTTATCTTCCGAGGCTTTCGCGGCTTTAACGATGCCAAGATTTGGTCCCACATCCGACCGACTTGCTTTCGAGAAATTAAGGCAAAAGAAATGTAATTAAATCAAATGAGACCAGATAAAATGAAACGGCAGCTTCTTCCGAGAAAGAAAGAGCGAGAATACCACAGGAAGAAACCAACAAACAAAAAAACAGAGACACAGAAAGAGTGATGAAAAAGAACAATCAGATACCGAAGAAGAGGATGAGGAGGAAGAATGGTTGGGCCGACGAGAAGAAAGAGCAAAACAGATTCGAGTGCAAAAAAGGACGAAGGAAGGGAAGCATCGCGGGGCAATCAATGGAGAAAGAAAAACCAGCAACTTTTTAGCTGAATATTTGATTATCAACGGCTAAGATTTAGTACTAGCAATCCAATGACTTTAGGACTTTAAACAAAGGCCCAGATGACGAGGTGGACAGAGGAAATGGGCATCGACTACGGAATTCCATAACGTATCCTTAGTTAAGTTATCAACTTAACACAAGTCGCCGAAAAACTTTGGTAGGAGACTGCTTCAAATCATCACTGGCCAAACCTAAATATTGAAAAGAGACCTGCCGGTGGCCTCAATCAAGACAAGAATATTGAACTTATAAAATAAATAAATATATATATATATATATAGATGGATGATTTTCTGCATCGTATATGTCCTTTACTTGGCCAGTCACCACCACCAGTCTTAAGTCTCAATTCTTTTCTCCAACGCTAATGGAATTAGATACTAGTCCTAAGCCCGCTCATTGTCAGCCATTATTAGTAGAAGGAAATGAATGGACAAAATGGAGGTGAAGGGCGGTCTAGGCACGCAAACTTGGAGAAGATGGAGACGATGAGGAATGGGACCCTTAATTTGGATAATTTTGTCCTTTTAAATCCTATATACTTATTTAGTATTGAATTTAACGACACCTTTTTTAATTTTAATTATTTTAAAAAGATCTTGTTATAGACCCTTTCTAGACCTTGTTAATCAATCAACAGTGGAAATTTTGAAGCATTCTGTGTATTTTGTTATTGTAATTTGTGAAATCAATGCTTAGAAATTGATTATTTAAATCAAACATTCCTTTTGACCAAAAAATAAATAAATGTGGCTCGATGCTCACAGATGATCCATTTGACAATTTTAGTCTGATCCTCTATCACAATATATTGGATGTGAGCAATTATTTAGCAAATTTAGTAGACATCTTAAATTGAATATAAATCGTTAAATCATGCAAGGTCCATACGAGGTCAACATTTTTCAATGGTTCAAATTCAGATCTCCCTATATTAGGTTGATGCAACAATTATCATTGGACCGATCAAATTGCACGGACCGTTTCCTCAAAGTCCATTTTTCAGTGTAAGTGGATTGAAGAGATGCACTCTAAAAGCCATTTCGGTCTAGTTAGAGAACTTTAATGCTAAAAGAGTCTTTGGTTCACACCATCATTTTATGCTCTTGTTTTAAAAATAGGAAGTTTTGTTTCCTCTCCGCTCAGCATACCTCGTTTCAAATCATCTGCGCACTCTTGTTTAATCCTCTGCTACTCTAGAACCAATCCATGCTCATTTTAGAGCTCTTTCTTGGTGCACTTTTTTCAATGTTGTTCGAGAGGTTGGCCTCTCCTGAGCTGCTCGACTTTGCGCGGCGCGAGGGGATTGATACGTTTCTGAAGAAATGGAAGGAAATGCTGACCAGTATCAATGAGGTGTTGGATGATGCCGAGGATAGGCAACTAACCAGCCATGGAGGAGTGAAGTCATGGCTCAAAGATATCAGGAATTTGGCCTACAACATTGACGACTTGCTTGATGAGTTCACCATAAAATTTGCGGAAAACAAGTCCAAGAGGCAGAACCGAGCACCACCAAGGTGCATTCCCTCCTTCAACGTTGTTGCTTTAGATTGAGCCCAAGAACATTTATGTTCAACTGCAAAGTGAGATCTGAGATGGAAAAGACAGATGGCAGATTACAGGCGATCATAAATTGGAAAAATACTCTAAGCCTGAGAGAGAATGTCGGGAGGCCATTAGCATACAGTCGATCGAATGTGCCAGATTCCACTACTAATTTGAAGGACACTATTTTCGTTAGTAGGGAGGATGAAAAATTGGAGATACTGACCAGAGAACAAGACGATAGCACATGTGCGGATTTAGAAGTGATTGCCATTGTAGGATTAGGGAGGGGGTGTTAGGAAGATAGCCCTAGCTCAACAAGTCTACATTGATGCTAGTCTCACCTTCGGTGAGAAAGCATGGGCATGTGTTTTCGATAATTTCAACGTGCTTTCTATTACAAAAGGTATTATAGAGACAACCAATAGCTATTTGTTCTGTGAAGGTAAAACCTTGAATTGGCTTCAAGATAAGCTCAAGAAAAATCTTTTAGGCAAGAAATTTCTTGTCATATTAGATGATATTTGGAATGAGCATTATGAACACTGGACTACCCTCTCGAAGCCTTTTTCAATTTGGAGTGAAGGGAAGCAAGATCATTATCACTACTTGTCACCTCAAAGTTGCTTCAATAGCCGGTGCTACACCGATAACTTTCGAAGTGTTGTCACTAGATGTCTCTATGACTTTGTTCACATTTCATGCTCTTGAAGTCTGAAATTTCGATCTTCATCCTAAACTTGAAGTATCGGCCTGGAAAATAGTGGATTAATGAGAAGGTTTGTTATTAGCTTTGAAGACGTTGGGCCAGGCTGCTACGCAATAAAGTTAGTCCCAATGAATGGGAAGATATATTGAATAGTAAGATTTGGTATCTACCAAAAGAAAGAATTAAGATCCTTCCAACTTTGAAACTTTGAAACTTTGCTACTTCCATTTCCCTCCTCATCTAAAGAGGTGTTTTGCTTACTGTGCTATTTTTCCCAAGGACTATGAAATCCATTGAAACGAGTTGATTCGCTGGTGGATTGTAGAGGGCTTGGTGGAGGGGGAAAAAAGGAAATGACCATTGGGATGCAGGTTTGAATTATTTCAACAAGCTAGTATCTAGATCGTTATTTCAAAAGTCGAGTAGTAATGAATCACTATTCTGGATCTATGATCTTGTGAATGACCTAGCACAGTTAGTTGCAAATGCAACCCATTTTTAGCTCAGAGGACTTTGAGTTTGAGGGTGATCAAAAAAATGTGTCTTTAGCTTGTCACACCTCATTCATTT
This sequence comes from Eucalyptus grandis, assembly GCF_016545825.1. Lineage (NCBI taxonomy): Eukaryota > Viridiplantae > Streptophyta > Magnoliopsida > Myrtales > Myrtaceae > Eucalyptus > Eucalyptus grandis. Next base: position 36,327,919 of record NC_052613.1, read on the forward strand.
CCACTAGGCACATCGTGTCAAAAAAGGTAAAGATATATCATGGAATGAAAAGACTTACGAGCTTCATATCGTTTGAGAAGCAATCTAGCAATCATGAAAGGTCATTTTTGTCTCAGAATGTGCTATGTGACTTGTTGTTGGCATTGAAGTACTTGATAGTGCTTTCATTAAGTCACTACTACATCAAAGAGGTACCGGATTGCATTGGCAAACTGAGGCACCTTAATCTATTGTATACTGATATTGTAATGCTTCCAAAGTCAATTGTTGCATCGTACAACCTGGAAGCTTTGATATTGCGGGATTGTCAATACCTTATTGAATTACCCAAAGGTATGGAGAAACTCCTCAATTTGAGATTTCTCGACATTATCAACACAGGGAGACTAACAACAATGCCTCTGAATATAGGTCATTTGGTGGGTCTTGAGATGTTGTCAAAGTTTTTAATAGGAACGGGAAATGGCTCGAGGTTGAATCAATTAAAAAACCTAGAAAACTTTGGAGAGGAATTGTGCAACTCTTATTTGCATATGGTTCAAGAAGCTAGCGATGCCAACGATGCCAATTTATGCATGAAGAAGGGATTATGTCGGTTGACCATGCAATGGAGTATAGAATTTGAAAATTTCCAAAATGAAGAGCTTGAAGTTGAAGTCCTCGACTCTCTTTACCCTCACCAAAAACTTAAAAATCTCACAATGTCATACTATGTATCATGCCCCGATCCTCGAGCGCATGCCCATCTCTCGATGATCGATTAAATTGCAACGTTCTAGGACGCGTCGCCGACTCAATCATTTTTATGCACATGTGGAAACGAATAAATAAATCCCCAGACAACACAAAAATGGGATAGAAAAGCAGAGCCATAGATTTTGAAAACCACAACATACCTTTTATACACAGCAAACTAGGTCATTTACAAAGCTAGTCGATATTCATAAAAGTCATCAAAAAGTCAATCCTTCAAATGAGCTGTCCTATGACCATATAGTCATACCCATTCACCAATTCTTCAATCTCCATAGGCTCCAGGGGCGTCGGGTCCTCCATAACACCATTAGGAGGGTTAGCTGCGTTGTCACCCAAAGCGACGCTGAGCTCAACGGTAGGGATATCAAATCCCTAGATGGGATCTATCCTATGCCCATTGGGTGCATGGAGGCACCATGCCATGAATTGATGAGGTACCCTCTTAGATAGGCCTTCTTCGACCTAGACGGTGGTTACCACTAGCTCATAGACCCAATCACTACCGAGGACCAAGGCATCCATACACTGCTCAGTAATGGCCCGCGGCCATCCAAAAAATTCTAGAGGAATCGCCATCTAAGGACCTAAAAATGTTGAGCCCATGATAGGATGAGACAATGTCTCAGCAAGTTCACCCCCTAAATTCTGATTAGGAAGGAAATATGCCTAAAGGCTGCCTAAACACACACGAGATAGAGGACTTACATTTGCCTCAGTTCCTTCCTACAAGTCAGCATGAATTAAACACTCAACCAATCACTTCAAATCAATCAAATTAATAATATCTATCTAATAATACTATCTATCAAATCGCTTCATCGAAACGATTAATGCTCACCTAAGCTGATGTATAATAAATGCTCGCCTAAACTGATGTAGATAGATAGTATAGCTCACTGAAGTTGATCTAGATAGATAATATAGCTCTTTGAAGCTGATATATGCTCACCGAATCTAATATTTGTATGTTATAACTCATCGAAGTTGATATAGAGATATTATACTCATCAACTAACCATTTCACTGTTTTCATAATACCCAGTAAAATAATCGTGTGTGGGTACACGGTAGGTCTGAGCCAAAAATATAATATCTTTATTTTATAATATCCCACTAATTATATAGTCTATAAAAATATTTTTGGCATTATAAACCGAAGCCCTGGTAATTTTCTAATTAAATACTGAAATTATTAAATTTTGGGATAAATACCCAAAATTACAATCATCAACCAAATTGCACAAATTAGCATTCAATTAAATAAACCAATCATACCATTATGATTAGCACGAAATTCCGGTCATCGGCTATCTCGGTCTAATTTCTGAAAAATAATAAATAATTAAATAATTACCAAAATTAATTAAATAAATTCCAATAAATGCCATAAATGCAAACTTAGGTCGGAAAAGCCTAATTAAATACCGAGATGCGCCGAGAAAATTTTTGAACCAATCTAAATAAAGAATACAACCTATCTAGTTGCTAATTAAGCTACCCTAAATACCTAACATGCAATAATGAGTAATTAAATTGTTAATCCATTTTAACTAACCACATAATCCCTAATTAGCATAAACTAATCAACCATTAAGTATAATTAACTTCATAAGTGGAGATTAGTGAGTAAACTCACTGTTTTAACAATCCAGTGAGTCCACGACGATGGCGATGCGAAGACGAGCGACAAACTCCGAAGCGGCGACACCAAAAGAGGCCAAACTGAGGCCGAAATCGACCCCACAAGGCTCACAGTTGCTGTTGGTCACGGCTTGGCTCGGCTAAGTTGCGGGCTACAGTGGGGCTATGGGTGTGATGTCGAGGGGGAGTGGCATTTAGTTGATTCGGTGGACTTGATAAAGAAGCTGTGAATGTGCTAAACGTTGGCGGGGAGGGGAGAGGGTAGCTAGCGTGGGAGAATAGGCTGGCGTCAACCTGAAGAAATTCAGTGGAGATGGCGTTGACTCGGTGGGGGATGATTGCTGGTAGAATTGATTCGGTGGAGTGGGCTCGCGTCTTCATGGCAGTTGCTGGCATGAAGATCAGCAGCTTCAGTGGAGAACATAAGCCAATGGAGCAGCAAAAGGAAGAAGTCGAGCTTCCAAGGAGATGAAAGAAGAGACAAAAGTGTGAGGGAGAGGTTTGGTTGCCTGGTGTGTGAGACAAACAGGAAAGAGAAGGGGTGAAGGAGTAGAGAGTGTCGACCAAGGGGGAAAAGAACGTGCAGGAAAATAAAGAAAAGGGAGAGAGAGGGAGAAATGTGCATGGGATGAATGGATAAGGGAGGACCCAAAGTCAAAGGAGGAAAAGAGAATTGAAGGCTACTACAGAGGGTTGTCGGATGGGGAAAGGATCGGCATGGGCGACGCTCGAGAGAGAGGGCGAAAGGGGGGGAAGGAAACGTAAATAAGATATCTCATTTTCAACATGTCTTGGTCCCACAAGCTTTCATACAAATCCCTTTGGTCTCCTAAGCCTTTATATACGTAAAATTCCACATATAGCTAGGTTGATGTCCATATATCACAACCCCCATACAAGCCTATGAATTTTACTCAATTGGACTTCCATTTCTTCAACAATTTCTCCAGTTTGATGTCCGATTTTACTAAGGAAGAAACCTACACAATTTCCACAATTTCCCTTCGCCAAGTAACTCATTTTGGAGACCAAAAATTTCTTTAATTTGGTCCCTCCGAATTTTGTTCTTTTTCAAATCGTCCGAATTGATTTTCCGTAAAAATCTCGAATTCGCCGAAAATTCTTCGAATGATGAGTCAACGGTCCTAAAATGAATCGTGACATGACAGAACTTTCAATTTCTAAAATCGGGTTCAATTTCGCGGTTAATTTCAATCTAACACGATTTTAGCTTAACCTAACCTACCGGCTAACTTTTAGGAATTTTTAGTGCAATTAACTCGTGGTTGATCACTTTCAAGCCACAACGTATATCTTCAACACATCGGCGACTCTCGGTTGTCGTGAAAATCTTAAGATTTCAAATACGGGCACAGGATACCAAAACGATAGAAAAATCAGTCTAGTGCCGATCGACGAGAATTTTGCGATCGGTGGAATCACCCACACTATAATCATCTATCTTGGTCAAATCGACTTATTTCCAGTCTCGATAGATTTTCAATTGTCTTTGTAATGATTTCGGCGAGATGAGCACGGTTGAGTTGTCAATTCCTAGTCGAATTCTAAAGTTTATTGCGTTAAAATCCCTTACCAGTTTCACCTGTTAGACTAGTTATCTCGTGAGTACCAATTAAAAAAAAAGAACTATAGGGGCGTCGATGAAAAGCCTAATTTATTCAATCGAAATCAGAACCTGAAAATTAGAATGTCACACTATGGTGGCCCAAAATTCCCATCGTGGTTAAGAAGTCCCACACAAGTTAACATAGTGCACTTATGTTTGTATCGGTGTCGTAGGGCCAAAGAATTACCAACACTTTGGCGGTTATCTTTGCTTAAAGAACTACACATCGAAAGTCTAAATGCAATTTGCAAGATAGGTTCTAAATTGTTGACACCTAAATTTTAACGGGCCATTTAGTCATTAAAAATTAGGGTTTAATTTTATCAAAGAAAATTAAAAAATTAAAAAAATTAATTATATAGCATATAGTTTAGGTGCATTTTATTTTAATTGGCATTGTTGACTTAGCATTGCATTGCATATGGACTATATTTTCATTGAAAAAGAGAAAACAAAAATTGAGTAATTGCTTGTTAATTATAAACCATATCTAGGGTTATTGATATGGATTTTAATTTAACACTGCAGATGCTTTCGTTGCTTTGAGGTAAGTCCTGCATTATTTAATTATTTTCTTGGGTGTTAAATTGATGGTTTGCGCACTTGCATGAACACCTCACATGTTAGGAAACTAGTTTAAAATCAATTCAAGCTGCCTGCAAAACCTTTTTTTAAAATAAAAGAAATGGTACCGAAAGGGCGTTAGAGAAATCTAACGTAATCAAGTCCCCGTACCAAAATCTCTGGTTCGTAGGAGTAAAGTGAATCTCCCGTTACTTTACTAGGGTTTCTAATTGACCCACCAAAAATAGATTAGTGGCGACTCCTAATTGAAAATCAATTGCATGTTAAGAACTTGAACCTAAGTCACGAATTGGTATGGGCTTGGGAGGGCCCGAGTTAAGTCTAGGCTTAACAATCCATTAGCCAAACCCTAAGTGGTCCACACCGAAAAATTGGTCGCGATGACTAGCGACTCCACTGGGGAACTTGAGTTAATACTCTTAGTGGATTTAGGCCAATTTTTCTTTTCTTTTGAAAAAAGTTTTTATTTGGCAACGAGGATTCCAAGTACGTCCCTAACAGTTAAGGTGTTAAATGTTTTTGCAGGATGGGAGGTAAAGGGGAAGTGATTGCTAACTCTTGGATTGCAGGTTGGAGTTAGGGATGTATGGTTTTTTTTTTTTTTGAAGTGTTTGATTTTAATTGCCATGGTTTCGTTTTTGATATTATCCATTCCATGCGCTTGACAGGTGAATCCAGAGCTGAGAAGATCTCTTCTCATTATGTCTACAGAACCAGAAATCCTCGAAGCACCAGTTTCTCTTGCTCCCTCATCTTCATCCTCAACTCCCCCAGAATTCCGTGTTTCAAATGCTTCAAAGATAGATTATCTTTATGAAGTCTCTCTTAGCGATGAAACCAAGATTTCTAAAACCCAACTCCCCCTCATGAACCCTTATTCTGCTTTTGCAAAGCCAAACTCGTCATTTTCATCCATCCGCTCCATTCGCCAACTTATTCACCAAACCCCAAAGCAAGTAAAGGAGTACGTCCAGTCCTCCAAATTCGACCAACATCCTATTCTTGCTACTGAAAATGAATATTTTGTTACTCTCCAAATCCCTCCAGAATTTCCCAGACAATGGGCTCAACAGGGATACACTCATGTCCATTATGGAGTTGTTCGTCTTACTCTAACTTTCCACGGTCGAAAAGGTTTGCCAGTTGTGGCAAGAATAGCGTTGCTAGACACCAGGTTTTTACAATACCAGCATGCTTGCATTGGTACTGTTCAAACTACTTTAAATGCAGGAACAGTCTTTGTCACTCTATACCCCAACTTCAACATCGCCCTTTCAGATCCCCAGTTACTTTCTTTTATGAAAGTCCAAGTTCAACTTACTGGAGCCCCTCAAACTATTGACTCTGTAGCTGCAACACTACATTACCAGATGGTTTATCGAATGTAGAACCATGCACTTGACCTCAACTTCAACAACGGTAATGAAGATGCCTTGTTCATCTCCATGCAGAATGATCAGGCATCTTGTATCCATGTTCCTAGACAGATCCCAAAGGATACGTTGACCAAGCTCCTTCCAGAGACCTGGATTACCAACTATGAAAAGCTACATCAGCACAACAAGCCTTTCCGGTCTACGGACTCGAGTTCGTAAGGAAAAAGATGGAACTGTTTCCATCAAATTTGGCAAGGAAAAGGAAGAAAGTCCTTCTATCTTCCAAACCCTCTTCATGATTGAACCATGTGTTCCTCAATCCATTTCCGAGCCAGATCCAAAAAAGCATGTTCGACACTTCGATGGTGATGGACATCTTGTTCATTACTATAAAGACAATTATGGTCATTGTTTTTGGGATCCTTTCTGCCAATGTTCCTCCTGTATAAATTCTCCTGACGAGGTAGACCCTTTTGCAAAACCCCCACCTCGACGGAAAAGGCCAAAGGATAAGATGTTCCAAAGGTACTTAGACGGAGATTCCTCCGTTGATACTCTTGGTGAATGCGACAAATACCAATTCATGGTTTCTTATGCACCACCACCAGAGTCCAGTACTACATTCCAAGCCTTACCAGATCCACCAAAAACACCACCACCATCTCCTCCCCAGAAAAAGCAAGTCCTCTCTCCATTTTATAAGCCAATCCTTAAGTGGGCTAAGAAGCAATCTTACCCCCTCAAAGTTCCGGAAGAAGCACCACCCACTTCTTCTATTGCTATGTTTCAGGATACTGACTTTCCTCCTCTTGTCAAGGAAAGTTCTAAACTCTCGTTCCCTGCTGCAGAAGAGTTTATTGATCCCCATGGCAGATACCGCCATGTTCCTAAAGTCCCTACTCCCACTGATGTGGATGAACATGGGAGACAGAAAAAAAACCTCTGCTGCTGAAGCTGTTCTAAATTGGCAATCAGAGACTCTGTTAGCACAAAACAATGCCTTCAAGGCAATAGACTCCAAAATTGGAAATATGCAACAAGATCTCCGAAGGTATGATGAAAGTACTAAAAAGATACTTTCTGAATTCCAGAAAAGGCTTCACGCCTTGGAATCAGGACAACATCTTGGGTACCATTATCTTGAAAATCCGAAGCCAGAAATAGAGAAGCTCAAAAACCAAATCCAGCTTCTTGAAGAAGGAAGGTTCAGACCGTTTGACCCATTGGCACCTCTTGTTAAAACCGGGTATTTACCCCCACCGCCACAAACATCCATTTTTGCCACCATTCCAATAGATCCTTACAGAAGAGAACCGGATATGGCAGACATACGAAATCGCCTCAAAGCCCTAGAGAAGGAAAAGGGGAAAGAAAAAATACCACCAACAGGATCAAGTTCCATTGTTATAAGAGAAAGGCCAGATCAGGTGATGCTATCAAATCCATTAGAATCTTTTCTAAAGGATTTAGGCACCCAGGAACCTGACTCTGTTATCCAACAGCCTGAACAACCTGATCCTCTCAATCCAAAAAAATAGACTCTGCTCCCAGTAGAGCAAACTTCTCATGATACTGAAACAGAATCCTCAGTATCCCTCTCCTCTTCCTCATCCTTCTCAATTCCTACAGTTGATACCCTCCCTATTGCACCAGTAACTTCATCAATATTCATGGTTGACTCCCCAGATGATGATATGGAATCAAATTATTCTGACCTAGAAATGGGTTAGACAAGCAATCATACTCAGCATGTGTCCATAGCATCAAAACAATTCTTCACCATTGATGATATTCCTTACCACAAATGGCCGATAAGGCTTGAAGAATTTCATACTTGGCTGAATACCTAGTCTATCACCAACCATGATATGAATGACGTCTTGTACAATTTCGTTACAAGATTCACAGGAAGCTTGAAGCTCTGGTGGCAATCACTTTCAGAACAAGACCAGATCCATTTTCTGATGTCACCTAATTTCAACCATGCTATCACTCTCTTATATCTTTTTTTAATGGGAAAACCTGGTGATCTCATAGAGATAAAAAGAAGAGAGTTTTTCGAAAGACGATGTTGCTCCCTCCAGAGGAAACATCTTGATAAGCATTACTGAATAATGCTTCAAACCTTTATCAAGTTGGAGCAGACCCAAATCTGAAGCATGTTTTCCTTACTTCCATCCCGAAAGAACTATCCCAGATGGTTGAAAGATCATTCTTTGGAAAACAAAGGCGAGTACAAGATATTCCCTTGGGAGAAATACAGCAAGAAATCCATCTATGCCTAGAAGAATTATGCTTAAAACGCCGGATGGTTCGAACATACATCACATATGACAAACGCCTCGAATCAGCTTGCTCCCGTCATGAGCTGAAAATTAAATGCTCCAAGAAAGACTGTGATGGTACATGTGGCAAGTATTCCCGGAAGAAAAAACACTACAAGAAGTTTTGGATAAAGAAATCCAAACATGGCTCCAAGCATTTCCGGAAAAAGAAGAAATGGCGATACCTACGCAAAAGAAAGGATCGCACAAGCCACAAAAATCAAACCATTGCTATATTTGCAATCATAAAGGACATTTTGCCAAAAATTGTCCCCAAGTGAAAAGGTCAATCATCTAATCCATCACATTGAGAATGAAATAGTTATTTCTCTCGAAAATGATGATATTGAATCCTTATTCTCTGCGATGAAGAACCATCGAACAAACTCTTTGTGCCATTCCCTCTTACCAAACTTCCGGTGGCGAGTCGGACTCGAGTCCGAAGATATATTCCATATATCACCATCATCCCCAGAACCAAATCTTGACATATTTTCAAGTCAAACTCACTGTCCACACTTCCCCGTAAAAATCCTCACATCAAAGTTTGCCAAACCTATCACTGTTATTGCTCTCATTGACACAAGAGCAACTTGTTCAATTCTAGACACCAAAGTTCTTCCTGAAGAATTCTGGACCCCTTACATCCGATACTTCAATTCTGCGTCAGGAGATACTTTCTCCACCAATGTCAGAACCACTCTTGTAACTGTCAGTTCTTCCCTTGAGTGCTCCATAACTGCAAAGATTTTTATCTAACCTTCCCAATAAAGACCCGATAATTGGGTGGGACATCATGACTCAAATCTCGGCTTCGCATCATTCTGGAAAATGTCTTAGATATAAAGATCAATTCTCGAGTTTGTTAATATCCAAAGACTCTTTTCCATCCAAATGAGTCTACTAGATCCGATTATGCATAAGTTGTTAGAATTCTGTTCAGAATCCCATGCAGAATTCTCTCAAAAGTGTTCTCATCCTTTATGGGAAAACCCAGAGTTTTTTGTTCGCCTTCCTTTCAAGAAAAATGAAGACATAAACCCAACCGGGCGAGCCACATGGGAATGAAGCCGAACATTTGGTTCTAGCTCAAAGGGAATGCTCGGAACTTTTGCAACAAGGCCTTATTGAAGTTTCCGACTCACAATGGGCTTGTGAAGCCTTTTATGTCAATAAGCGCGTCGAGCAAAACAGATGAAAAATGAGACTGGTGATCAACTATCAACCTCTCAATCTTTTCCTCCAAGATGATAAATTCCCTTTACCATATAGAGATTCTCTCTTTAGTGGTCTAACCAAGGCCCACATCTATTCCAAATTCGACCTCAAAGCCGGATTTTGGCAATTTGGCATCCATCCTGAAGACAGATCCAAAACAGGATTTTGTATCCCGAACCAGCACTTCCAATGGAAAGTTCTTCCTTTTGGCTTAAAGGTAGCACCATCCCTTCTCCAAAAGGCCATGTGTCGCATCTTCCAACCAATTATATCGAGTGCAGCCGTATACATTGACGATATTTTGCTCTGATCTGATGAGCAGTCACATATCAACTCCTTGAGCGGTTGTAGAAATCGTGAAAAAACATGGTATTATGCTTTCCCAAAGGAAGATGAATATTGCCTAGATAGAAATCGAATTTCTTGGTATACACCTTAACAAAGGTACATACTACCCAGGGCCACATATCGCTCAAGAATTATTGAAGTTTCCTCAGGACAACTTCACAACAAAGCAAGTTCAGCAATTTCTTGGGATAATTAATTATCTCAGGGTTTTTGTCCCAAACATTGCAAAGCTTCTGATTCCTTTGCAATCCATGCTTAAGAAGAATTCCCCACCTTGGGGAAAAGCTCAGACCAAAGCAGTCGCTGAACTTAAAGAGATTATGCAGAATCTCCCACCATTACAAATACCATCAACGGGCAAAAGGATTCTCCAAGCGCGCTAGTGATGAATCTTTGGGCAGCTGTTCTTTTGAAGAAATTGATGGTAAGAGACTCCTTTGTGCTCATAAAAGTGGAAAGTTTTCCCAAACTGAAATGCATTACCATTCCACTTTCAAAGAAATCTTAGCAGTCAAAAATGGAATAAAAAAGTTTGAGTTGCATCTCATCGGCCATCACTTTCTGGTGGAATTAGACATGGCATCTTTCCCTCAGATGACCAAGTTTAAACAGAAACAGATTCCAAATTCCCAACTGCTTCGATGGGCTGAATGGTTCTCAAAATACTCATTTGAAACTAAGCATATTCCTAGAAAGAAGAATGTACTTGCTGACTTCTTATCAAGGCCAAAAGCACCAGTCGAGATCAATATGTACATCAAGAGACTTGCCTTCCATATGCTCAATCATGGAGTGAAATACAAAATTGAGAACATCGAGAGATTCACAAAGCTGGAAATACCCCTAGGAGATTATTCAAGCAAATCTAGACAGCAGTCTTGTTCGAACTGGAGAACCTCATGTGGCAAAGCCACACGAGACCTATTCGAGATTCAATGGAGGTTCGATTCTTTATCCTTTTGGGTTAAATATGAATTATCCATTCATTCATCCTCTTATCGGAAAGGAAGATGATTTCCTGATCACTCAAAACGTTATTGTGGTACTTAACCAATAAGTACCTAATAGCTTTTGAAATTCCAACTAGAAGATTCATTGCCAACCTCACAAGGATATTCCTGCTCGGAAGAAACATTGAAAAAGAATGCGATAGACATCTTTTAGAATTTCTAAATTGGTTCTATCATCCTACATGTTGGAAACAAGACTTGGAAAAAGAACCTGAGATCCATGACGCCAAATCCCGAGGTTCATACCATCCTGTTTTTCCGACATCCTTGGAATTTTGCAGAAATAATGGTAGTATTCTCGATGCACCACTAGAAAAAGGAACCACATCCTATAAACCTAACTTGAATAGCTGAGAAGCCCGGATTTACAAATCTTATCCTAGATCTGTTCAACTTTGTAAATATGAATATCGAGAACTCTAGAGAATCCTGTGCCAGGAAAACAAGACCATTCCCGAAGATGTTTGGAATAATACACCCACTACGTGGGATCATTATGACCTAGCACCGGAAGCTAAGGAAGCATTCGGACAATACATACAAGCCTCATCGTCCCAAGAGCCTGAAATGACAAGCGAAGATGACATTGTCCAATCCACCCAGGACCCCTATGCACGCTTTGGAGGACCTCTGTCCCAGGATCCCTACGAACAATTTCAAAGCATTGACACATCTTTCTATGCAGAGCCATCCAACTGGCCTCAGCCAAGAATTCCTGACCCTCAAGAAGATGAAAATACAAACTAAGCTGAAGAAGAAGCATCACATAGGGCTCATGAACAAGCATCCTCATCACGAAGGCTGAATCAAATCCTCTCACCTGAAGACCTTGAAGCCCTTGAACAGAAATACGAGGCACATCTCTTAGAAGACAGCTCAGATGACTCAGTTTGTAGCTACAATGCTCGTGACGGACGAGACCGTTGAGTCCATACAATTTCACTGTAGCAATTCACTGTTCACTTTTTTGTAGCACTAGGTTAGGGAAATACTGTTCACGTACGATTATTGTTCATGGTGTGCGAATAATTCCCTCCCGAAAGTTTTCGGTGCCCTTTATTTTTATCTAGACCCGTGAGCTAGGTCCCCTGTGTGTGTCCTTGTGACCTCTTATTGCCTATATAAGGCAAGGAGGGTGTAATGTTTTGGGCGAGTCCCCCGAAGTAAAGTGTGTGCTTTGTGAAAATCTCTCCATGGCTTTCTAATTTCCTCTTCTTCTCCAGCCTGGTAGGATCCTTCAAGAAATGCAGCTTGGGTAGGTTAGAAACGTTTCTATCCTGGCATCTCTAAGTGTCTCTAGGCTCTGAACTAAAAGGCTGAGTGGTTTTCTGCTAAAAGGATGTCCTTGAAGGGCTTGAACGGGGTTGTTCGCCCACTGTGGGATGCATACCTGCAGGAAATTTACTCTCCTTCCATGGTTCTAAGTCTAGGTCCATTCACTACACTCTTGCACACACAACCTGCCGCCGAACCTGGGCCGCATAGGATTATTTATGATGGTATTGAGATGGATACCACTTCGACCGCATGCTCGCGGTACGAGTCGCCCATCTTAATCCCAAAATTTCTTTCATGGTGTCAAGAGTACCCACCTCGGTCCGCATGCCCGCGACTCGGGTCGGCTCTTTGACCAAGCCGGAGTCATGAGGACCCGACATAGTCCACAAGCCCGTGGCTAGTCTGATCATCCTTGTGGCTTCACCTTGATAAGCCTTATAGATTAGAAATTGAGCCACTTACCATGCGCATGTCTATGTGATTGCCGTCGATTTTTTCTGGGTAAAGTAAGTTTTCTATCCCTATACCATGCAATTTATTTTGTCATGCTTTTGGTTTGTCCATAACAATTTAGGATAGTCATTTGATCTAATTCCTTTCAAGAATGAAATGAGGAAATTGCCATGCAATAAATCATTTGGAAAATAAAAAAACTTTGGAAAATTTGTTTTTAATTCATGTCTAGGAAATTTGATTTTACTAGGATGTCTATTTTTCTAGCTCTCTTTAGGAAATTCCCTCCTTGTAAGAGCTCTTCATAAAAAATGATGAAAAAAAAAAGTTGATAGATCATTGTCATGGGTTGATTCTTTATTTGCACATTGTACTTATATATTCATTCATTTGGATTAGGTGATTATGAAGCGATCTCGCTCACCCATCTGTACACGGTCGAGAGCTAAAATGGCGGATCGAAACAAGGTCTTTGGACCGTATCATTGACAATATGAACAAGCAAATTGCACACCACCAAAGTCAAGTCGATGAATTGTCTGCACTTTGTGACTTTTCTCATCAAGCAAAAAGGCTGCGATGACATAGGTACTCCATCTTCAATAACAATGCGACTCGAAGAAGAGAGCCAAGAGAACTTTTGAATCGTCTCATTTTCCCGAGGTAGCTGAATTTGATGCCACCATGAAGAGACTAGTGACATATCTAGAAGGAAGAATCTCTGACTTGAAGGGTTCGCATCACACGAGCAAGGAGGGTGAAGAACTCAAGCATACATGATTCATGGTCCTAAGTAGCTCACTTTCCTTGTTTAGTTAAGGGCATGCTCGGTTACATCTCCCCTGTGTGGGAATTATTATTGCTTTTTAGGAATTGTTTTCGCTTTCTAGGAATCGTTTTCGATTTTTAGGGGGTTAGGAATCACAATTTTCATTCCAATAATGTAATTCATTTGATTTGATTCAATGAAATTACAATTTTATTTCAAATTTTGAGGACATGATGGGGTACTCCAAACCAGTCCAATGACGATATCCAACCATGAAAGAAAATATCATCCACGGAGAAATCCTGAGGGCTGGGCTTTCTTATGTTTCCTCCCAAAAACCTTTTCGAAAACAAAAAAAGCATTTCATTGTAAAAAAAAAAAAAAACATTTTCCCAAAGCTTGTAGTAGATTAAACCTGTTTGTTTGTCTGACTCATTTGCTTCTTGTCTCAGTGCATAATTCTATAACTTTTTATGACAAGGGATATCTGAAAAATAGCGTATCAAGTTTTAACGATCATAAACTTGACTTGTGATCAACGGGCTTAGAGCGCACTTGCAGTAAAAAAAAAAACAAATTTGGGGCAAGTAAAAGAGGACCATTATTCCCTGGTGGAAGAGTTGACAAATTAGGGGCATGACAGGTTTTGGTAATGACCCGACTGGGATAAAGTCTCAACCCGAGCCAAAATGGATGTGCAATTTGAATTTACTTTGATGTTGCATAGTATCATACTAATGCACATTCTCTTATGCAGGGGTAAAAGTGGATTTTCAGTCTTGAATGATAGGGACAATCCAAAGACGTCAACTGCTAAGGCAATTCCCATTATAGAGGAATCCTTGAATGAATGCTTAAAACCATTTTGCAGTATAGAAAACTGTTTGAAGTTGACATGCTTAAAGCTGTTGAGTTCTTTTTTTAAAAATGGGGTTTTGCATGATGACTCTTACATGTTTTATCCACCAATTCCACTAAGGAACGTCAAGATGGACTAATTTGATGAATGATGTGGAATTGATTGAGCATACTAAATGAGACGAGTCGGGATGATGAAAGGCAAATCCTATCATATACACAGTCCCATGTTCATACACTTGTGAGATGAGTGTAGGAAGGTTCATATCCATAAGGTAAAGAGTTCTCTTGCAAGAGGTACGGCAACCGAAATGATGAGAGGCAATTCATTTCTCTATCCCAAACACTACAGGTGATCCATTGCTTAACCCTTTTGAGCCCATACACTTATGGATATTCTTTTCAAATCACCCCTGTCAAGAATCACCCCACATCGGGGCAACTAAGAGATAAAATTGCATCATGAAGTGAGGAAAATGAATTGAAATTTTCTTGCTCTCACTTACATCAATCTTCAAGTCATGCTATTTCATTGAATTCATGTGTTAATTTAAGTGCCTTAGGATGATGAAGAGCATTTCTTTCTCTATCATATACACTTATATCATTTGCATAGCCCACTTGAGCCTACAATTTCATTTCTTTTAAACCCAGTTGATGATTATCCCCCACACTGGGGCAAGACAAAAGGTAGATGAAGACTCCTGAAAAGTTCAAGTGTCATTCAAAGTGTAATTGTTTGATGGATGCATTATGCGCAAGAATTGAATTCAAAATAGAACTAAAGGGCATGAAAAAGCAGTGTGCCTGGTAAAAGCAAGGCCAATACTCATGAAAAGAAGTGAAAAAAGTGAATGAAAACTATGGGGCATAAAAAAAACTGAGTGCTTGGTAAAAGCAAGGCCAATGCCCCTAGATGAAAAAAAAAAGAGTCAAGATAGGTGACTGTCAATTACAAGAATCGAATCCCAATGGAGCAATAGTCAAAGAACTCGAATGCTGAGTTTTTACAATCAATGGGGCACTTCATGAAGACAATCCCCGATAGTGAAAAAGAAAACTGGTGGTAATGCCAAGATGATCATCAACTCTCACATTTTACACACATTTTGAGCCTAATGATCCTTTCATTTCTCAACCCATGAACCCAACCTACGTCACGTCCCTTACAAAGTCTCTTCAGATTAAGGCATTTGAATTAACGTAGGAGTTCATATGTTTATAAGCATCGCTCGAAGAAGTATGAGCAATATTATTTCTTTTTCATTTTGCAGGGTTCTTGACTTGTAAACCCGGAGATGATTACAAGACTGTTCATTCAATAGCTTTGACTCAAAGAGTCCTTTTGTTAAGCCGTTGACCAAGCCCACATTATGGTCCCTATTAAAGACCTCTCAGATTGGTAAGATCGTACCGCTTGCGAGAATACTTGGACCCATATCAATATGATGAAATTGAGTGATTCGCATAAAATAGCCATTCTAAATGAGAGTGAGAAAAGTCCTTTCTAACTAAAAGTCTCTCATTTACTATTCTTAAGAAATCCATGTCATGAGTGAAGATTGTCTTGAATGATAATTCTCTCCAATGGAAATTTGGGTGATGCAAAGGTCATTATGCATAAACCCCGATTGAGTTGATGAAAACCTCACTGAATTTTGAAATGTGCATTCTAGAGTAGCTTAGATTGTCTATCTCTTTGATGAATACATATCATTTTTGCTCTAAATCATGTCTGAGATATAATTCAAGTTCCTTTCAGAGTGTTTCATAATATTAGGAGATGAGAAACCTCCACCATGAGGTGAAAGACTTCCACAGGATATCTAAATACCAAAAGACATATCCCCAAGAATTAGAGATATCACTATGTAAGTATATCCCTACCATACTCTAAAATACTTGTCATTGTGCAAGTATTCTCTCTCAAGTGCATCGACGCTTGACTCGGTCAAGCTGTCATTTATATTGATCTGGCGTGCTTTTGTAGCCCAGAGTCCCTTTCATTGACCCGGCGTGCTTTTGTAGCCCGGTGTTCCTTTTCATGACTTGACGTGCTTTCGTAGCCCAGAGTCTCTCTTTATCGACTCGGCGTGCTTTTGTAGCCCGATGTCCTTTATATTGACATGGCGTGCTTTTGTAGCCTAGAGTCCCTTTTTATTGACTCGGCATGCTTTTGTAGCCCGATGTCCCTTTATATTGACCCGGCATGCTTTCGTAGCCCAGAGTCCCTTTTAATCGACACTCGATGGAGTTGTCCCCCAAAGATTTTTCTCCAGATTCAGTTTGATTAAGGCAACTGAAGAAAGGTTCGGGTCCTAGTCAGATAATATATGCTGCAACGTTAGGCGACCGAAGAAAGGTTCGGGTCCTAACCGAGTAAAACCTCAGTTTAGGCGACCGTAGAAAGGTACGGGTCCTAAACAACCTTATTGCTCTAACAGGCGACCGTAGAAAGGTACGGGTCCTGGAAAATGATTCCTTATCCAGGCGACCGTAGATAGGTACGGGTCTTGGAAAGTGAATCCATGTTTAGGCGACCGTAGAAAGGTACGGATCCTAGACAATATTTATTACTCTAACAGGCGACCGTAGAAAGGTATGGGTCATGGAAAAGCAATTTTCCCATTCGGGCGGCGTAGTAGAAGGTACGGGTCCTAGACACAACCAAACACTGCCCTACTAGGCGACCGTAGAAAGGTACGGGTCCTAGGAAAGTAGTTTCCTTACAAAACCTTGTTGCTCTACTAGACGACCGTAGAAAGGTACGGGTCCTGAACATGTAACACCAACTATCTTGAATCACTCTGCCCTCCTTGAATGTAAGATATTCCACGTAGGTTCCTTTACCATTTGCATACAAATTGCATTCCAAAATTTTGACATCTCGGTCGGAACGGATGTCTCAATTCTCTTCGTTGAACGTTTCACTCGAATATGAATGTTCTTCAACTTTCCTCGTTATACCTTAGTCTGGATCTAGGTATTTTGAGCTTTTAAAATCATGACATCTCTGTCTGGACCCGGATGTCTTGATTATTTTCGTCTAAACATTTCACTCTGGATGTGAATGTTTTTTCGACCTTTCTCATTATACTTAGTCTGGATCTAGGTATCTTGAGTACAAAAATCTTGACATCTCAGTCTAGACCTGGATGTCTTGATTATTTTCATTCAAACATTTCACTCTGATGTGAATGTTTGTCAATCCTTCTCATTATACCTTAGTCTGAATCTAGGTATTTCGAGTTTTTTTTTTTTTAAATCTTAACATCTCAGTCTGGATCTAGATGTCTCAATCTATTGCCTGTTACACTTTTCAAGGAACCTGAGTGAGAGTTGGGTACTTGTGGAGTAAATAGGGATTTATCATGTACCTCAAGATGCTTTACCGCATTAATTGGGAAGTAATTGTAGGTACATTCTTTCCTTTGACATCATGCATTTGCATTAGCATTTCCATGCATCATATAAATTGTATTAAAAAATGGAATTCATTTTCCAACAAAAAAAAAATCAGTGCATGTGCATAGTCAAAATTTAGGTCTCAATTTGTCTTTGAAGGCAACCTCTTGAGCTCATCTTCAAAGAGGGGCGGCTGTTGACACCTAAATTTTAACGGCACATTTAGTCATTAAAAATTAGGGTTTAATTTTATAAAAAAAAAAAAAAAATTAATTATATAGCATATAGTTTAGGTGCATTTTATTTTAATTGCCGTTTTGGACCGGTGGCAGATGCTTTCAAATTAATTGGATTAAGCCCACGAAAGGAACAAGTTAACCCGAGCCCATTTTCTGAAATTGAGATTTGAAATAATGATTTTGGAATTTAAGAAAATCAGGTTGTGATCTTATCTTTAAAAATCAGTAGAAAATATTTAGGAGATAAGGAGAATATTATGAGATAAAATGATTTTGAGATTCGGAGGTTATGGGCAATTTTCGAAATATTCTAAGAAGATCGCATTATACTTGCTTATAAAAGGGCAGTGTACGGCATGAGAAAGGGGGCCTTTTCGCTAGGGTTTCTTTTGGTCGAGGAAGAAAAAAAAGCAAAAAAATGAAAAAGGAAAGGACGTGAGAGTGACAGGAAGAGAGAGAAAAGAATTAAAAAGAGGAGAAGAAGAACAATGTTCTTCTTCTTCCCAGCGGATTGGTCCACTCGCCGCTGCCTACCGTGCCCACGCCCCTGTCCCTGCTGACGCCATGCCGGCGCCGGAGTCCGAGCCACTCGCCAGTCCGCCCGAAGCTCGCGATGCCGCCCCTCGTTCGAGCCGCCCTCCTCCGCGCCGTCGCAGCCACCATTCTTCGCCCGCGAGCTCCGACGACCCACATCACCCCGACGCAGAGCACCACTGTGTGTCGCCCATCCCCGATCCGTTCGTGGAGCCACCGCCACGACAGATCCGTGGTCCAGACGTCGGGATCTCCCCGCCTGCAGGTCTGAAGCTCCGGTGCTCCTGTCCCGACACCGCCGCGCCGCCCCGATCGCCGATCGACGGAGCCTGTCCCACCAACCCGCGAACCTCCTGCTGCCTCTTTCCCTGTGCCGACTGTTGCTGCACCTCCCCCGAATCTTGACCCGAGCCAGATCGCGGCCCTTCTGCTCCGACGACGCTGTTGCTGTCCCTGTTTTGTCTCCGCTTGCAGATCTTCGCCGGTGCCGAGCCTCGTTGAAGACCTAGATCTAACGCCACCCTCGCTCCGCGCCGCGACGCTCGCGCCCCGATTCGATCCTCGCGCCACCTCTGCCCCGACGCCCAACAGCTCCGCTCCAGGCCTCCTCCGAGCGAAGCTGCCTGCCGCTCCACTCGCTCCGCTCCGACCAGCGACCCGTCGCTTGCAGCTCGCCACCCGCGACCTGTTGTTGTTGTCGGTCCGCCCGGTGTCCGACGTCCCCCTGCTCGTTGCTGGTCCTCCTCGCCAGAGCTCCGACGATTGCAACCTTCGACGGTGACCCACCACGAGGCTGCCAAGTCGTGGGTGAAAAAACAATAAAAAGAAGGAAAATCAGATTATGTGGTTTTATTTCTTTATTATTATTATTATTATTATTATCTTGTCTTTTAGTAGAACTATTCTTGATGTATGATTGAGATTCCAACATGAAATAGTCCCTCAAATTAGGAATTGTCGGTCCGATTTTCGTCCGAAATCCGACTCGCAATCACTTCTAAAAATCGACAATCCAATCTGGCCCGAGATTCGATTCGCGATTTAATTTAAAATTGGCCAACCCTATCTCATGCGCGATATATGGTTCGTCGATTTTGGATATCAATCTTATCTTGTTTGATTTCTTTGTCGTCAAGTTGGTTGAGTCAATCTTATTTTCGTAAAAAGAAAAATCCAAAAAATGTTGAATTAGGATTACGTTTTTATCTTTTATATTTAGAATAAGAACTTTATTTTGAATCATGGAAAAGAAAACCAAAAGAAAAAGCATATTCATTTAGGATGTTAGTTTTATCATTATTTGAATTGCATGTGAAAATTTTAATTCCGAAATTAATATTAAAAAAACACAAAAAAATTATCATGCATATATCATGTTGAATTAAGACATTCTTTGCATATCATTGCATGTTAGGGTTGCATGTTTATCAATTATAGGTAGATAATCTCTCCTAGATAAATTGCATGTTTTGTTAGGAAAATAAAAATACCCATGTCATATAGAATTAGGTCCATGAAATGCACGTCATTTAGTGATTATTGTTAGGTTCATTTCTAATTAGAAATTGCCCGTCATTAGATTAGGTCATTTAATAAATGTCACGTGACATATACCTCGCATATTAAATTGCATGTTGCATGTCATTTTAGTTGAAATAATTTTATACGTCGTTGCATTGCATTGCATTGCACGTCATTAGAATTAAGTCATTTTGGTTAATTTAGATTGCATATTTAATTATTGCATGTTCATTAAGAAATCACAAAAATTCTTATTCATTCATATAGTTTATGACATATTGCCATGCCATATCATTTCATATTAGATTAAAAGCATTGCATTGCATATGGACTATATTTTCATTGAAAAAGAGAAAACAAAAATTGAGTAATTGCTTGTTAATTAGAAACCATATCTAGGGTTGTTGATGTGGATTTTAATTTAACACTGCAGATGCTTTTGTTGCTTTGAGGTAAGTCCTGCATTATTTAATTATTTTCTTTGGTGTTAAATTGATGGTTTGCGCACTTGCATGAACACCTCACATGTTAGGAAACTAGTTTAAAATCAATTCAAGCTGCCTGCAAAACCTTTTTTTAAAATAAAAGAAATGGTACCGAAAGGGCGTTAGAGAAATCTAGCATAATCAAGTCCTCATACCAAAATCGCTGGTTCGTAGGAGTAAAGTGAATCTCCCGTTACTTTACTAGGGTTTCTAATCGACTCACCAAAAAATAGATTAGTGGAGACTCATAATTGAAAATCAATTGCATGTTAAGAACTTGAACCTAAGTCGCGAATTGGTATGGGTTTGGGAGAGCCCGAGTTAAGTCTAAGCTTAACAATCCATTAGCCAAACCCTAGGTGGTCCATTATTTCGAATTTTTTTAGAAATGCCTCCCCTCCCGGCCCAAAACTCATAGTCACTTGGACTTGGGATTTTGGAGGAGCGATGCAAGAAAAAAACGGCTACTATTGGCTCTGTATCCGCAAATTTCCGCGAGTTGAATTGGAGTCAATCGAGTGATGGTGGCCCACATGACAACATTTATGTTCTAGAAATAGCCCACATGACAACATTTCTATTCCAGAAATAGTTTAAGAACAGAAATGAATTTTGTATTTCATTTACGGACGAGTTTCGAGGAAAAAATGTTTGATAACGATACAAAATTTTGTTTGAAATAGAAATTTATTTGATAACTGAATAAAATTTCTATTTCTTAAAACAATTTTTCTTTTTTTGGAGCAAATGAGATGTACATTATTACAAATTTCATATGCTTATGAAACCATTGACCCAAATACAAAGTATGACTTTTTTTTTTTTTTTAGTAAAGTCTCCCTTTTTTGCAAAAAAAAATACAAAGTAAGAGATGTTATATCAAATTTTCTAAATTTTTACACAAAATTCTTTAGCATCCACGTAGATAGGTAATTACGGTTAAACAATATACTTATCAATAATCTCTATACAATAGAAAAAATAGATCAATATGCATTATTCTTGAGCATGATAGAAGGTTCCCAAAATTCTAGTAGAATGAAGGCGGGCAACCATATTCTAATCCCCTTCATGCTAGTGTGTCAAGTTGATCGCCACCACGGTTTACGATATCGAGCAATCGTTTTAGAAAGAAACACAAAAAAGTGTATTGGGTAATTTGCGGCAAATTTTACAAAATCGGCGAATTTTACGAAGTGTAACAAGGACCATTACAAATAAGGGAAATCATCAAGTAGAACATCACATTACAAGAATTGAGATAGGAATCATCAAATACATTATCACAATACAAAAGCAAATATTGTAAATCCCCAAATACAAAATAATAGAAATACATTACAAAAATTAAAAACACGATTTCATGAAATCTCCGGCATATTATGATCCCTTGCCATCTTATTGGCAATATTTTTTCTAAGCATATTTATCTCAATTTCCTCCTCGGTCAATATATCACCTACAACCTCATCTTGTATAAGTTCACATGAGTACTCCGGATCTCCATATAAGGAAAAGTTTCTATTCAGTCCTGGGCCTCGTCGGACGAACTCGAGCGGCTCAAGTGTCTGCTGCAATGACATTTATATGATGGTTAGAATTATATCCATAGACCAGTCACAATTTGATGTGAATTAAATATTACAACAAAGAAAGCTTATGGCAAAAGAAAGCTTATACAATCGGATCGAACCCAAGCAAACAAACGGTGGTGGCCTAACAAAAGCGGGTCATAGCATCAATCGGATGGAGGAAGTAGATAACACGGGCTCCAATAAAATTTGATTGCCAATCCACATTTGTAACTTCAGGCCAAGTACAAATATAATCATCCCAGTATTGGACTACGTAGGTAATTGGTTTACAAAAAGCATTCAGCCAATGAAAACAATTAATAATACAGATCTCAAAATCCCCATCTTCGTTTCGATCGAAAGCTTCCTTTAAATTGAAGGAAAATCACTTATACGGCTAGAAAAACCAAACTATATGAATCCTAAATTTCTTTCAGTCCTCTTAAAAGCTAGATCACTAAAGACTCTATCCAGCTTTAGTATAATACAAAGAATAGCAATGATGAAAATAATGAGAATAATAGCAGTAGCAATTATATTATTAACAATAAGAATAAACTATTCACTTCCTGGCATCAAGCCAAATCCCCATATTCCAGATGTGGCTTAAGAGATCGCAAAAATTTACATTTGCCAGGGCTTCCTTCTCCTATAAGTTTTTAGCAAACGGAATCAGCGCGTACAAAACTGAACAATATACATGGTCTACAAGGTTACCGGCTAAAATGAGCTAATATCTTTTTCCCAATTTCCATTAGATAATCAAATTAACGAGATTAAGAATTCTTTAGACACACTTTCCATTCGTCGGCACCATTGCGAGAGATCAACTAAGATACTAAGCACAAAATTTTCATTCATTTTAACAAAACAACAACGGCGACGCAATCACATTCCCACAGTTTTGTGAGCATCAGTATACGCTGCACAAGACCAAATAACACGGAGCGACACTAAAGTGACCTCTTCATCATTCACGAAGTTTTAGGTTTATTCGGTTCAGCTTCCGAAGCAACAAAACACCACGAAACACGAGCGCAGAGTCCACGAGCTACCGACGAAAGCGGAGGCGACGCGGTGGACAATCCCGAACCAAAAGGCTAGCGAGAGAATGAAGGAACCGCACGTGCGCGATTCGCAGCACATGAGCTCGAAAGCTTCCAAAAGGAGCAACGAAGCACTCCTTCGCCTAAAATCTCCCGATAACAACCCCGATCATCCAGAATCGCGGCACCAAATCCGACGTCTCGGCCCATCGCTCCCGCCACAAACTCAACGCGACCAAAGCGCAATGCAGCAGAGCACTCAATAGAGAGAGAAAAAGAAGAGGAATCGGCACGAACCGAGAGAAGGGAGGAGAAGGGTAGTTACGCTGCTTTGCGCTCTTCACGGTCGTGGGCCTCGTCGGACGAACTCGAGCGGCTCCGGTGTGTTGCGGAGGGCTTCGGATGAGGCGAAGGGGCGGATTCGCGAGCAGCTCATTGTTGGATGAGGAGAGGGGGCGCGGTGTTCCGAGGTCACGGGCGATGGCGGCTTTTGGTGAGACGAAGCGGAAGCGGGAGCGGCTTGGGGTGTCGGTGCTCGGATCTCTGTGCGAGAGGGCTTCGGCGTCGCGGGGAATGAGCGGCGGGGGTGCAGGCGCGAGATCTGTTGCCGAGGAGTGCTCGGACAACAAGTGGGGACCGGTGGGTGGCGAGGGGGTGGATTCGCGAGCAGATGTGGATGAGCAAGAGGAGAGGCAGAGAGCGTCCAATGGAGGAGACGATCCGAGTGTCCAATGGAGAAGACGATGTCTCGAGGAGATGAGCAGAGGCGAAGGAGGAGGAGGAGGCAGAGAAGAGGCAGAGGAGGCGGAGGAGGAGGAGGAGGAGGAGGCAGAGACGTACGAGGGAGGACCGAGTGAAATTAGGGTTTTTAGTGGGAAAAATTAGAAACTGATTTCTCCACCATTTTTTATTTTGGAATAGAAATCTATTCCAAAAATAGAAAATTTGAGTAGTCTTATCAAACAAGTTTATGTTCCAAAATTGGTCTGTTCAGAAAAATCATTTGTGGAACAGAAATAATTTTTATCATGCACCCCCTTAAAAGAGAAGTTCGGAATCGTATATTCTATATGGAAGAGATTAGGTAAATTTAATATCTGAGCCCTGCTCTTTCAAAAGGGGTTCGTATTTGAGACCCAAAATTTTTAGCAGGTTATTAAGCTGAAGCTATTGGGCATAACCAGAGAGGCGTGCCAAGAATACCCCCTCTCATCATCGTCTCCTTCCCCCTTTGTTGTCTGCACCCGAACCGCCCACCTCTTCTTCGCGTCTCCACTCCGTCGTCCTCACCTCGATCTCCCTCTTCCTCACACCGCCGCGACGACAAGCCGAGATCCGAGGCTCGCCTCCAGTGGAGCTCGACCGAGCCCTACATCTCAGCATCCGGGTGCTTTCTTCTAGCGCTTCACGCGGACGGCGGAATAAGATTCGTGAACGACGAATCGGGCAATCCTTCCCTTTTGCTGAATCCTCCGGGCGTTTGAATTCGTGTCCTACTTTGGATTTGGATTTTCCGTCGTTTCCGGGTAATTCGATTCGTCCTCGGACTCTGTTTTTTTTTTCCGTTAGTCTATCTTCCTACACTGTTAAGGATTCGACTTCTGCTTTTTCGCGTGACCCGGTTTTTGTTTGCTTTTTGCTGGTGCAGGTTTGAGACTCAAGCAAAATAGGCAGGATTTGGTCCTCGACTTGAAGGAAGTCCTGAACTTCTCGGAATCGGACTCGACGGTTCGCATTCCAGAACTTCGAGCTGAATTTCCGAGAGATTTGTCTTTTCTCGCGTTCAACGAGGATTAGAGCCCCAATTAGGCTTGATCGGAGGCGTTCAGCAACGATTGGAGGATGAGGATGCCAGTGCCGCCAGGGGCGGC
This sequence comes from Eucalyptus grandis, assembly GCF_016545825.1. NCBI lineage: Eukaryota > Viridiplantae > Streptophyta > Magnoliopsida > Myrtales > Myrtaceae > Eucalyptus > Eucalyptus grandis. Next base: position 36,352,837 of record NC_052613.1, read on the forward strand.
CCAGCACCAGCTGTACTCGGTGCCGCCCACAGGTCATGGGAACAGCAAATGTGGGTGAGAGACCCAGTTTGAGTTTCACATTTCCAGTAGTAGCAAGCAGGCCTTACTATCCTTTTGAATGAGTAAGTGTGATAATTCAATTATCTGTCCATATTTTACAGTTCTTCTCAGTCCTTTACTTCACACTAGTCCAAGAGCATCAATTTCACTGATTCACATATTGTGTGGCAGTATGTTTGTCAATTACATTATGAGTGTTTCGGAGCCAATAAATTTTCTGATAAGATTTGTGAATTCTATTGTGAGATTGAGAGATTGCTTTGCAAGAGACTGTGAGGGCTGATTATTGTGCGAGTTATTGGTGCATTTGGAGGCTGGGCAACATTAAGAGTATTTGAGTAACTTGGGTGGTTGTAGTGTCCGGTGTTTGATTTATTAATTTTGTTTATTATTGTGTTTGGTGGCTTGTTTTTTTGCAACATATGAATACTTAAATTTGTATGGGCCAGGTGATGGTCTTCAACTGCTTTCTTTATTCTTCTTGCTGTCAGTTCAGATTTTATGGTTATGGAGTATTCATTGGAATTTAGAACAGGATATCTCCTGAAGGGTTGGTACATTCCCTCGTTCATCCTCCTTTGGTTTGTGCCTTCATGGATAAAATTTGTCAAAGTCTGTCAGAATAACAATAAACTCTCGTTCGTACATGTGATCTCATGAAGATTTCTATACCTCAAAATTTTTCAATAAAATCAAGTATGATCTTCCCATTTACTACTCATATTCTACTCTTCTACTCATAGTCACTTCTCTTCACAGATTTGGCATCAGTTCCCCTATCCATTTAAATGCTTTACATGAATTCATCAATCCAACAAAAAGATCATAAATCTGGGATGCTATTAACGTTCTCTTGCCTTTGAATTTGGATTCTCAGCTTATTTTTGCATTCTAGTAGTTTTCTGCACTCATCCAATTCTTTTGTTCTCACTATGCTCAGTCTCATCCTCCAAGATTCTCTCAATCTTGTTTACCTCACAGATTGTATTGGACTTACATCAGTGAAGTTTGTTGGTAGGACCCGGCGACCTATGGAAAGGTCTGTGTACCCTTCCTTCACCGTCGCTCTCCAGTATTAAGTCTAGGAGAAGGTGCTGAAGGGGGGGACCAGGGATGTGAGACTGCTCCTCAATGGCAGTTAGGTGCTTTAAATCCGCTTTCCTGTTTTAGTCTGGAAACTCCATTCAAATACATTTACTAAGTTGTGGAATGTACCTGACTAGTTTCCCTTATATCTCTGACTCTGATATGTGAAAATTACTTTTGCAGCATTCACCAGAAGAGGAAGGAACTCGGTATTAACTTTCTGTCCGCATGTACTGATACAAAGCACTTATTCCACACACGCAATCCTCTCATTTCTGAGCATACTGTGGCGCACATCAAGATCTATGGGGGAAACAGATTTACTGCACCTCAACCCTTCCATTCTAGCATTTTACTACCATCCAAGATTCAGGAATGGATTAGTTGGACACAAATAAAGGCGTTTTGTGTCCTGGGTAGCACTCGATGAAATCTTTGTCAATTGTTCATTTTGATAATTATTTATATTCTTCTTCGTGGAATCAAAGACGCATGCCCTGCAGTCACTGGTCGGCAAAGTTTAAAGGGTGGGTAGATTTGTATCTGCTATTTCTTTTGACAGGCTGTTTGAAAGACACCGGTAATGATCATGGGGTACAATCAGAATCTAGAAAGAATTTCTTCTGAACAATTAGCATATTGTCTGCATTCTCGTCTGTTATGTTGTTCGTCATCATTTCCCTAGTTATCTCATTGACATGATTATGTCCCACATTCTGTTGTGCGCAAGGGATCAGTTCTGCACAAGGGGTGCACTAAGTTATACGTTAGATATACTCTCGTGTCAGGTTAAGCTTTTAACAAATGCATTTGTCTAACATGCAGCAATCAAATCAAACAGCATGATCAATCAGCCAACCCTATGTTCTTGTTTTGGGTTCTTTCTTCTAGTAATTTTTTATGGTCTGGAAGACTTTCGGACAAGGATTATAAGCCTCTCATAAAATCATCAATTTACAAAAAGGTTTAAAGATTGGACCGTTAAATCTGTTACTGATAGCTAGTGTCAACTCTTTTTGTTGCCCAAGAAAGTAATTGAAATGGTTGGAAGAGTTGGGAAAATTTTGGAACGCAATATTATTTATATAGTGGGTAATGGAGATAATATTTCTCTTTGGTATGACTTGTGGCATCATGCTGGGATCTTGCCAGAATTATTTCTCAAGGAAAATATCTTATGATTCTGCTCTTCCTCTGCAGGCCAAAGGATCTGCTGCAATTCGTAACGCTCATTGGAAGTGGCTTGCCGCTAGGTCTGAAGAGTTGGTCTTCATCCAGACTGCAGTTTGTGGTGTGGTTTTTTCTAATTCCTCAGCTGCAGACAAGATTGTATGCACAGAATCTTTAAATAGTTGCTTTGACTCTTTTGTTGCTGGGGAAATTGTCAGAATGCTGATGTTGACTGGCACAAACTTGTGTGGTGCTCCCCTAATGTGCCAAGATTTGGCTTCAATTCAAGAGGATTAACAGTTGGTCTGTTGGGAATACAAGATCTCTCTGCTTCTTTTGTAATCCAAGTTTTGAATTTTGCTCCCATCTAAATTTTTTGTGTAGTTTCTCTAATGAAGCACGGAGGAAGGTCGTAATTCTGTCAAATTAATCAACCAATCTTGCTGTCATCTAATTCTCAATGTTTAATGTTATCAACTTTATTGAGTTCTCTGTCAGGCATAGTTTTCAGAGTTACCTTGGTCTCAAAATAAGATTGGCACTGATAGGCATCATAGGTTTTGTCTTGCCTGGAACCTAAGTTTGTGAAAATTGTCTAGCTAGAGTAAGACTTGACTGAGGTTATGCTTATTGTTGGTTTTTTCGCTCGTAAAATTGCATGTTATGCTCTGTCATCTCTATGCTTGTGATCGTAGATAGTTGTCAATTTCAACCCTCTTCTTTTTGGGTCCAATTTTTGTGTGGTCCATTTATTCACCTTTGCATTTCTCTAAATAGTCATTGAAGGAAGAAGCGCAATCAATGAAAATGATTCGTTATAAGATTAAAAAGAGAATAATTTATTGACTACAAGATATAAAGAGAGACATTACATCATATTGCTCTTTTCTTTTTTGTGCATTCATGGTAATTTCACTCAATTACAGCCGTAGGAATGGTCATTTGAAATTCGGACATTTTCTTCTAGTTATTCGCCATAATATCATCATCACTTCAATGAAGAAATTATTTGGAATGGTCGGTGGCGTTCGTGCCTGGGCTTATTTTTAAAAGTAAGTTTGCCGATGAAGACCTCTTCCAAGAAGCAGCCCTATGTCTTTGACAAGAAAATCCAACTTATTTACTGTTAGAGCATTCACGCAGAGTAATAGGTGTTGACCAAGTACAGCTACCTGACCGCATTGGAATCTTCCAATCTTATGATTATTCAAAACTTATCGCATTTGCCGTAAATTTGTTTGAATTGTTATTTTCTATGCATGCTACATGAAAAAGTTCTCTCTTTGCCTTGAGCGGTCTTTCACTTTCGATAATTATAAAATTCTTGCAACGGATGGGCAATTTCTCTGAGTTTCAAGTGATTTAATTGCTTATGCTTCGAGCAATTGATTGTCCAATGCATCATTTTACTTCTAGGATATGTTGTTTCTTGACGAAGACACGGGATACATGTTCAAAATTCAGAGCTTGGTTTCTTATTGCATTTGCAGGTTGCTGTTATCAAGCAATTTGCTAGTAAATTAACATCTGTGAATGAAAAGCTGATCGGTATTAAAGTGAGTGACTTCTGGTGAGGCGAATGTTATTTACGTTCTGGCTTTGTCTTTGATATTTACACACGACATGTCCAAAACTTTTAGCCGCTCCATTTCAGCTATGTGAAGGATGGATTTGTTTTAGGGCAGCTCTTGGAAAATTGATTTACGGTCGCACTATGTTAGGAGACCCAACAAGAAGCGCCAGTAGCTACTTCAATAGAACGAAGACCCCACCAACCAAAAATACAAGTTTATCATCCAAATGAGATAATGAAACACAGAAAAAAAATCATTGGCTTATCAAATTATCTATTGAGCCATGAAAAAGACTCAACAAAAAACACAAAATCCTCATTCACTGCACAAATACATACGGACAACAAGCTCCTAGGACATCTAAAGCCCACTTTGAGCATAAGAATGTGATAATTCAACATGAAATCAATATGAATCCAAAGCGTCACTTTCTTCCATGGATATACATTCTGCAGAGGTCCAAGTAACAATTAGTAATACCAAACAGCTACTGATTTTATTTGACTCAAATCATCCTATCAAATAATTTTGTTTCAAGGCTTGAGACGACCCAATTTGATGGAAAGGGATTGCAACATCAATGCAGCATCTCTCTATATGTTCACGTGACTAAAACACTTTCATAATGATATCAAAATCCTCACATTTTACAAATGAACAAAAGAAACAAGCAAGCACCATTGTTATGTTTAAGGCTTGAAACAATGACATCTTGATTAAATATCAATATCCACAGAGCATTATACATGTCCATCTAACTATACATGTTTGTGGGCACCTCAAGGACTATGTATAAAACATCATATTTATACCATCCGAACCAGAACTTCTCATGTCAAGCAGCTTAGACGAGTTATGCCATGTAAATTTTCCAAAGCGAGCTCAACATCAGTTGATGCAGCAAACGCACACCACAAGAGCGAACAAATGGACATGACGAGCATTTGACATATTCAAGCACACATAAGCAGCGAGCAACAGAGTATACCTATAGGTGCAAATTTCTTCGCATTTCAATCAACTATATACGGGAAACCACAGTAAGACACAACCAACCCAACTTCAATTTGGACATCAAAACGTTTGTAAACAGAACGAAACAGGAACCATCTACGATTGACTCGAGCATTCTGTCGAACAGGTTGTGAGCAAGCGGTATGAAACACAAGACAAACAGAAAAGCTACGTAGGAATAGACAATAGTAGAATGAAAACCTGAGTTCTAAGAACAGACAACAATCGAAAGAACAATTTGAAGCTCTTGGCAAAAGGCGATGCAGAACAACCACATGATTGAGTCTCAGTGAATCGACCGTACCCTACGTTACGAAGATATATCCTCGAGTCATTGAAACAGAGGTTAATATCCGCTACGGCTGCAAAACATCACCATCGGGACACATATCAGAACTACGAGATGGGCATCGAAAGGTGTCGATAAATATATTTATTAAAACCAAAATCTTGGGTAATGTTCGATTAATATGCTTGGAAGAGGCTTGATTTGAGGCCAGCACTTCTTTTTTCTTTTTGCAGGAGCAGAAAGAATATCGACGTTGAAAAGAGATGGAGGGGGAGGGTAAGGAACAAACAAAAGGAATGGACAAATCAGAAACATGAAGTGGCAGAGAATACATGGGAAGGCTGCAAAAAGTCTTTCCCCTTGAAAAATGATCGCATTAACTTTTAAAAAAGGAATGTTTCACCTCAGAGTTATGTTTAATAAGAGTATTGTACCGAAAATATTTCTTAATTTAAAATATCTATTAAGCGCAATGGGAAATAAGCCGACTATATAGGAAAATGTAAAATCTTTCCTTAATCAATTACCGGAGCAAATGCACCCTTGAAGTTTTTGTTAAAATGCCACGACAACTTTGCATTTTCGAAAATCACTCCGGCATGCTAACCATATAGACTGCTTTTACTCCCCAGTTAGATTAGATTTGGAAACTTGAATAATATACATTGTTCCCACTGACGTGTGGTGCCACATCGTAGGTTAGAAACGTTGCCAAGATGAAATGGAGTTGACCTCCTTTGATCTTGACCAAATCCATGACTTCCTTCGGTTTCCGCTTAAATCAGGTTGGCTTGAACTTGGGGCAGGCTTTCCTTCCTAAAATGGGGTGCGACATGTCGTTTTAGCTCTCCTAACTTGACCCGGCTCATCAATATCAGCATTTTCGGCCCCTCGAGTTGAAAAGACATAAAAGAGGCAAAGTATATTTCATGCCATTTTCTGGTTGAGCCTCTGATCGGGCGCATGCAAAGAGTCGTTTCTGTAATTTAACCAAAGCTGAAGGTGAGTATGTTTTCCACCTAAAATTAGGGAACCAAGTCATTGCTACATGGTGCAGCTCTTCAGATCTGCGGAATGATTTTATCCGGGCTAGGTGATTAATGGTTTCAGCTTTTCTCATCTCTACCAGCGCTTTGGAAGTGAGTTCTGCTCCAACTCATGATATCAGTGCAGCATGACTTCGAGGAGAGGGAAAAAACTGCTGTGAGCACGATTCTTGATCCGAGGGAGGGGAATACCCTTTTAATGTTTCCAGTCTTTGACATTGCATAAGGTTAGAGGGCTTCCCGTTTCTTTTTCCCGTCTGAGCTCTAGTCTGGCAGCTGCTCACAAAATGGAAGGACTCGCTCTACTTGGACGCCTTCATTTTGTACAGTGACTTAGAATTTCGATTTTCATCTTTACTTGAGCCCGCATTATTGAGCGTATAAGTCAATCGTTTGCTGTTGGAAGTTGTTTTTGGCTAATGATAGAACACTCCATGCATGTAAAGCACGGAGTCCCCGCTGTTCCCCTGGAATTTCTGAAACACATTTAGGATGCTTGTGTGATCCGGTCAGATATGAGAATGGCCCGTTTAGCTCGAATGGACCTAGGAGACCTAAAGTTATGTCGAAAATTAAACTCAAGATGATTGCTTGTATTTATTTTTCTGCAAGAGAAAATCGGTGATAATAGTGCACGATGTCGAGTAAATTTCTCATTATTTTTTTATTGGATAAACCTCTCGAGTCTTCCTCACTACCACCACATATCCCATTTAAGAGCAGTTTCTGCTCATTGGGCATAACACTAACCCAGTTTATTTTGGTATGTCGGATGGAATTCTCCATAACAAGTATGACAGGAGGTTACAGGTTCAGAAAGCAAATGGATTATGGATGGTATGGTCTGGCTTTTCCTGTTATATTCTGTCCCCATCTTTCTCAAATATCTTGTTCCTTGGACATGAAAGTTCTGAGATTGTTTTCTCTCAGCAACATTGTTTTCTGCCGTTACAGGGAGATGCCTCGCAGGGTAGTTGAAGGGAAGTACTCTGTGAATTGAAACGAAGACAATAATCCATTAGAAAGAGAACTCAAATCATCATTATCATATACTTGTGTCCAATCTAGCAATGACCAATTTTGGCCAGAAATATCTAATGTGAACATCGGCCGTCCTACGTGGCACGATCACCGTGTCAGCAATTTATAGCCAAAATTAGCTAAAACTGCTATATTAGCAAATCGTCAAAAGTTTTATGATTAAATTGGTAGATTATCAAAAGAATTAGGATTGGATTGATAAAGTCGAAAAATTTATGATTGAGTTGGCCGCTGTACAATAAGTTTAAGATTTTTGAATAATTATACCGAACAAAAAAAAAATGTATATTACTCCTACATTATACAATTTTACTTAAGTAGATATTATCTTATGTTAAGTTTCGTTGAATTTACTCATAATTCCCCATAGAGACTAAGATTTACAAAATATTTTGTCTCGGCTTTGGGTCGTGATCCTGCATTTGCCATTTGTGAAGTGTACTATCCTATACATGTGAAGTTGTCATGTAACGAGCATTAATCTCCTAAAGCTTTTCACTTTTTTTAAGTTTAATTAAAAATTTCATTTTCCTTTTGAAACAATGTGCATGTCATTTTACCATATCTTGTACAGATGTCACATAAACATATGGTATGAATGTTAATTTAATCATAAAACTTTTTAATTTAATCAATTTAATTATAAACTTGTTAACGTTTTGCCAATGTTGTGCTTCAAGCCAATTTCGGTTGGAAATAGTTGACATGGACACTGGTCATCATACGTGGCACAACTAATGCGATGTGGATAATTAAAAAAAAAATGATAAAATTCCTTTTCTTTTCTTTTCTTTTTTATTGGTTGAAGGTCTCCACGCCCTCACCTGTCGTAGGAGGCTATCCAAGTGTGATTCCAGCAAATTCAACATGTGAAATCGACAAAAGCACATCAAATTCAATTTAGTTCTATACAGGAGATTCTTGACCACATCTAGCAATACTCAAAATTGAATTTATGTCATGAGAACACTGAATGTAGATCTAGACTGAGACGGAAACAAATCAAAGTGCATAGCTCTTATGTAGATTCTCATTGCAAGACAACATACTTAAGGAACGGCTATACAGCAAAAACGATAAACATAAACCAATATACAATGAGGAAAGCGATGCAAGCGAACTACAAATGAGCCAATTTCATAACAGGAAGCCCTCGGTCACGAACACAATAGGCGATTTAAGCATTGTAACGCGCGCGAGTTTGTTTCCAACGTTTAGAGCGATAGAGAGGGGAGAGGGAGCGGTTCCAATGAGATGGACTAGGCTCAATATAAATCTTTTATGTGTTTCACCGAATTGGGCTTAATGGGCTTCATTAGAACTTGCCTAGGCTGCTCTATGGATCTGATGGGCTGAGACGAATTGTGCCAGGTGCTTGATGGGCTTGACTTGTGGTCTGCTGCGCTTGTGGTCGGATCGAGCTGGGCCGGAACAAGGTGATCAAACCGGGCTAGAGTGATGGGCTTTGATGGACCTGATGCTTCATTGTGTTTATTTTCTATTCTATTTTTCATCATTATGTTTCAATTTTTTATTTATCTTTAGTTATTTTTAATTATAATATACATATATATTGTTTTTCCTTTTAATTACAAAAAATGCATGTTTAACTTGTTGAGGAACATTAAGGTTTAAATATTGTGGTGACGCAAATGGGTCTTTCCCAAAATATTACGAATAATTAAATGGTATCATGTTTATCAATCCAAAGTTGATGAGATTGATAAACATAAAAATACTACAAACTTAGAACTGTCTTCCTGAAGTTGTAGTTATAGAAAACATATGTAGATTTAGTCTATGGGTAAGTTATAGACATAACTAATTATGTTATAGACATAACAAATTAAAGTGTAGAAGCTATATAAAAACCTATGTTTACTAGCAAGATTTAGCGTAGGATCTACAGATTCTTGCAATGTGATTATCTTGATCTAGTAGATTAAACTTACGCAATACTCACCTATGGAGTTGTGCCTATATATTAGGTGTGTTTTTCATGCATTTGTATTGCTTGAACACTTGTGGTCTTGGGTCAAATAGGATGTTGAACACCAAGTTCCGCATGTACGGTTATTGTCGTCTGTCATCATTATTCTTTCTGCATTTTGCTAGGCAAGTATTGAGGGAAGCAGCTACAATCAAAACTTTAAAGATCTCTTGGATCATGATACATATGGTCACCTCAAGATCAAGCCTTTCTTTTCTTCTTTCCATAATAGAAATTAAATAGTTTTAACTCAAGCCCTTGCAGCTCTGACAAATAAGATTGCTTGAATCAGCTCCCAGTCAGATGGTAAGCTAAGTCATGCCACAAACATGAGCAATAAATGTGTTGTGGCCCAATGAATCTTGGCAAAATTCTTTTCGATAGATGTGTGATTTGGGGATAGAATGAATGGCCTTTAGCCTATCCAATGAAGCGGAGAATAAACGCCAAGACATGAAAGCTTGAAAAAGTGGGGCTTTTCGTGGAATAGAACGTGTCGTTGACAGTGATGACGATATTAGCATTATAAGCAAGAGAGTTAACGACACTCCAAATAACACATGAAACGGTGACGCACTTAAGATGAAAGTTGAATCCAGCTCACAAAAACCACTATTAAATACTTTTTTTGTCTGAATCAGTGAATCCTTATATATGTTCATTCAATTTTCATAAATTCATGTATAGCTTAAGAAAGTACCTATCCTACTCTAGAGCATTAGAAAGTTAATTGCAGACCAATCGACAAAGCATCCGATCTGAATGTGGATCGAACGAGGATACTATTTTTAAGGTAGAAGGCCCAAGCCGCAAGCCTCATGACTTGAAGTCATTAAGCTAGTCAATTAATATCCCATGCTAATGGTATGAGAAGGAGACAGTGATCCAAAAAGTCCTAAATCTATTGTACGATAGCCAATATAATTTTAAACCCTCTCAATTGTGCCAATTTAGTTCTAAATCTTTCAAGAATTTGCTAATTCAGTCCTAAACATTTCAATTGTGTCAATTTAGTTCTAAAGCTACCTATTATTTATATAATTGGCTGGAAGGACTACATTGGCAAATCATCAGAAAGGTTTAGGACTAAATTGATAAATTATCAAAAAGTTTATAACAAATTAGCACAATTGAAAGGTTTAGACTAAATTGACAAATTTTAAAAAAAAAGTTTATAACTAAATTGGCATAATTGAAATGTTTAGGTTGTTGTATAATATATTTAAGACTTTTTGGACAATTTTCCCATTTGAAAAGGGAATGATAATAGCAACATGTTAATTAGAATTGCAAAGTCATTGTACCTTAAGTGAAAAACACGAGAAACGTGATACTCTTACTATGGGTTCTTATGAAGTAGGTTGCCTCATTATCTAGTTGTGAGTAGTGGATACTTCAATCAATTTGCAACAATCCTTTTCTGCTTCCAGGGAAGGTTGTTTTAGGAGTGTTTTTTTGTACAAGCTCAGTGAATACTTCGACTTCAATATGCAAGATTGTGCATAAGTTTGTGAACTATATTGGGAGAGAATTGATCATCGTGTTCAATAGTTGTGAAATTCTTGATAAGATTTAGTGATTATTTTGCAAGGAATTGTGCATGTTGACAATTGTGAGTTATTAGGTGTGATTGGGGAATAAGAAAAACTAAGAGTGCTTGAATGACTCGAGCACCGTTATAACCTCTACCGTATTGTTTAATTAAATATGAAATTTATGTTGCTCTCACAGTGGACAAAATTATATCAACCGAACCATGTAATATGGTGTTAGATTTTTTCATTTTTGCATATTGATTTATTATTGT